>NW_027077668.1:0-173271 GCF_963924675.1 Phocoena phocoena
TAGGGAAATTAAAATCAAAAACAGAGAGCCACCCCAAAGTTTGGGACGGCTGTGTGCCCAAGAAGCTCGTCTACAGTACCAGGTAAATATCCCAGAAAGCAAAAAATGGATAAAGAAGTTGTGGCACGTACGTGCAATGCAATATCACTCAGCAATGAAATCTGTGTCATCAGGCCCGTAGCGGCATAGTGAGTGGATGCAGGTACGGTGATTCTACGTGAACTACGTCACACAGAAAAAGAAACATCATAAGATATCACTAATACACGGAATGTAAACTTGACTACACATGAACTGAATTACAAAACAGAACAGGGTCTCAAATTTTTAAAACCAACTAGTGCTTGCTTATGCGGAAAGGTGCCTTGGGGTGCTGCATAAAACCAGAGACTGAAATTAGCACAGGTAACATTCCATAAGCCAAATATGTAATAGACCAGACCTACTCCTTGCTCAATGAAATGGACTCAACACCACATATTCAACGCCTAGGAATATACCTGACTAGGAAGAATCTTAAAACCCATGGATATATATGTCTCCGTAAGAGAATCAAGCGTGTGTACAGCGGCCGAAACGCAGCAGTGAAAATCCGATAAATCCCATTATCAAAATAAATTTCGAAAACAAAACACAAAGACAGTGAAATAGAGAGCAATTCTTAACTAATTCACACAGGGCATGTGATGCAACCGGGATTGACCACATCTACACCCAGAGCTGGTTGAGACATAAGGCTGGACACTTCAGGCTGATAGCATTGGTGAGTTTTGGTTAGCAAATGCAGACCCTTTGAAGTCATACTGCATGGTACCCATTCCATGGGTCCCAACTCTCCAGGTTCAAGGGATTCTTCCTCCAGCTAAAACATGCATGGGAAACCCAGAGTATCGTCCACCGTGTGATTGGGAGACGATTTAAAATGCATCTCAGTTTTCGTATCCTGGTCCTCGGGTTCACCATTCCAGATGCTTTACTAACACTCTCCCCGCTTGGAGAGTCAGTGCCTTTAACCTCCTCTTTGGCACAGCTTGCAATTTCTGTGCAAGATGAACAGGAATAGGGAGAACCAATGAGAGACTAGCTGTAGGTGTCTGCACGGGCAAAGGTAACGCTCATTTCCCACCAGGAGGAGGAATTAACCAAAGGCTCAGTGTGCCCTGCCGGAAACAGATTAGGGCCTGAAGCAATCCTGCGGTTTTGTGCCCAGCTCACAAGAAAGCGAGTTGAAGAAAGGAGCTCAGGGGCACTGTAATTCACAAACCTGCAGAGTTATAAATGACAGCTATCCTCCAAAAATATATTGAAGTAAGCCGGAGAAGGGGACTTGAAAGCGGGGCAGAATTTCAGGAAAACTATTGCAGGGGGTAGACTGGAATTGCCCTGAAAGCATAGGAAAAGAGGCACAACGTCGACAATGATGCACTTGGCCAAAAAGGGCGTACGCGTTTTTTCCTGAATATATTCAGGAAAAAACGCGTACGCCCTTTTTGGCCAAAAAAGCAAGCCTGTAAAGGAAATCTGCACTACAATAAAGTCTCACTGCCGCCCGGGCAAAAGGGCTATCTGAAAAAAGTGTAAAATCCAGAAAGGTAGGACAGGATATGGAGAACAGGGAGCCTTGTTATGCTGATTGGCAGGATGTCAATTGCCAGCAGCCACCCTGGAGAAGTGTATGGTGTTTCCTGAAACACATAAGAAACAGAGCAACACAGCCTATGGCACTTCCACTTATGGTCCTATAGCTTACGGAAATTAAAATCAAAAACAGACAGCCACCCCAATATTTGGGACGGCTGTGTTCACAAGAAGCTCGTCTACAGTATCAGGTAAATGTCCCAGAAAGCAAAAAATGGATAAAGAAATTGTGGCACGTACGTACAATGCAATATCACTTAGCAATGAAATCTGTGTCATCAGACCCGTAGCGGCATAGTGAGTGGAGGCAGGTACGGTGATTCTACGTGAACTACGTCACACAGAAAAAGAAACATCATAAGATATCACTAATACACGGAATGTAAACTTGACTACACATGAACTGAATTACAAAACAGAACAGGGTCTCAAATTTAGAAAACCAACTAGTGCTTGCTTATGGGGAAAGGTGCATTGGGGTGCTGCATAAAACCAGAGACTGAAATTAGCACAGATAACTTTCCATAAGCCAAATATGTAATAGACAAGACCTACTCCTTGCTCAACGAAATGGACCCAACACCACATATTCAACGCCTAGGAATATACCTGACTACGAAGAATCTTAAAACCCATGGATATATATGTCTCCGTAAGAGAATCAAGCGTGTGTACAGCGGCCGAAACGCAGCAGTGAAAATCCGATAAATCCCATTATCAAAATAAATTTCGAAAACAAAACACAAAGACATTGAAATAGAGAGGAATTCTTAAATAATTCACTCAGGGCATGTGATGCAACCGGGATTGACCACATCTACACCCAGAGCTGGTTGAGACATAAGGCTGGACACTTCAGGCTGATAGCATTGGTGAGTTTCGGTGAGCAAATGCAGACCCTTTGAAGTCATACTGCATGGTACCCATTCCATGGGTCCCAACTCTCCAGGTCCAAGGGATTCTTCCTCCAGCTAAAACATGCATGGGAAACCCAGAGTATCGTCCACCGTGTGATTGGGAAACGATTTAAAATGCATCTCAGTTTTCGTATCCTGGTCCTCGGGTTCACCATTCCAGATGCTTTACTAACACTCTCCCCGCTTGGAGAGTCAGTGCCTTTAACCTCCTCTTTGGTACAGCTTGCAATTTCTGTGCAAGATGAACAGGAATAGGGAGAACCAATGAGAGACTAGCTGTAGGTGTCTGCACGGGCAAATGTAACGCTCATTGCCCACCAGGAAGAACAATTAAACAAAGGCTCAGTGTGCCCTGCTGGAAACAGATTAGGGCCTTAAGCAATCCTGCGGTTTTGTGCCCAGCTCACAAGAAAGCGAGTTGAAGAAAGGAGCTCAGGGGCACTGTAATTCACAAACGTGCAGAGTTATAAATGACAGCTATCCTCCAAAAATATATTGAAGTAAGCCTGCGAAGGGGACTTTAAAGCGGGGCAGAATTTCAGGAAAACGATTGCAGGGGGTAGACTGGAATTGCCCTGAAAGCATAGGAAAAGAGGCAGAACGTCGACAATGATGCACTTGGCCAAAAAGGGCGTATGCGTTTTTTCCTGAATATATTCAGGAAAAAACGCATACGCCCTTTTTGGCCAACCAAGCAAGCCTGTAAAGGAAATCTGCCCTACAGTGAAATCTCACTGCCCCCCCCCCGGGCAAAAGGGCCATCTGAAAAAAGTGTAAAATCTAGAAAGGTAGGACAGGATATGGAGAACAGGGAGCCTTGTTATGCTGATTGGCAGGATGTCAATTGCCAGCAGCCACCCTGGAGAAGTGTATGGTGTTTCCTGAAACACGTAAGAAACAAAGCAACACAGCCTATGGCACTTCCACTTATGGTCCTATAGCTTAAGGAAATTAAAATCAAAAACAGACAGCCACCCCAATATTTGGGATGGCTGTGTTCACAAGAAGCTCGTCTACAGTACCAGGTAAAAATCCCAGAATGCAAAAAATGGATAAAGAAGTTGTGGCACGTACGTACAATGCAATATCACTCAGCAATGAAATCTGTGTCATCAGGCCCGTAGCGGCATAGTGAGTGGATGCAGGTACGGTGATTCTACGTGAACTACGTCACACAGAAAAAGAAACATCATAAGATATCACTAATACACGGAATGTAAACTTGACTACACATGAACTGAATTACAAAACAGAACAGGGTCTCAAATTTAGAAAATAAACTAGTGCTTGCTTATGGGGAAAGGTGCTTTGAGGTGCTGCATAAAACCAGAGACTGAAATTAGCAAAGATAACTTTCCATAAGCCAAATATGTAAAAGACAAGACCTACTCCTTGCTCAACGAAATGGACCCAACACCACATATTCAACGCCTAGGAATATACCTGACTAGGAAGAATCTTAAAACCCATGGATATATATGTCTCCGTAAGAGAATCAAGCGTGTGTACAGCGGCCGAAACGCAGCAGTGAAAATCCGATAAATCCCATTATCAAAATAAATTTCGAAAACAAAACACAAAGACAGTGAAATAGAGAGCAATTCTTAAATAATTCACTCAGGGCATGTGATGCAACCGGGAATGACCACATCTACACCCACAGCTGGTTGAGACATAAGGCTGGACACTTCAGGCTGATAGCATTGGTGAGTTTCGGTGAGCAAATGCAGACCCTTTGAAGTCATACTGCATGGTACCCATTCCATGGGTCCCAACTCTCCAGGTTCAAGGCATTCTTCCTCTAGCTAAAACATGCATGGGAAATCCAGAGTATCGTCCACCGTGTGATTGGGAAACGATTTAAAATGCATCTCAGTTTTCGTATCCTGGTTCTCGGGTTCACCATTCCAGATGCTTTACTAACACTCTCCCCGCTTGGAGAGTCAGTGCCTTTAACCTCCTGTTTGGCACAGCTTGCAATTTCTGTGCAAGATGAACAGGAATAGGGAGAACCAATGAGAGACTAGCTGTAGGTGTCTGCACGGGCAAATGTAACGCTCATTTCCCACCATGAAGAGGAATTAAACAAAGGCTCAGCATGCCCTGCTGAAAACAGATTAGGGCCTGAAGCAATCCTGCGGTTTTGTGCCCAGCTCACAAGAAAGTGAGTTGAAGAAAGGAGCTCAGGGGCACTGTTATTCACAAATCAGCAGAGTTATAAATGACAGCTATCCTCCAAAAATATATTGAAGTAAGCCTGCGAAGGGGACTTGAAAGCGGGGCAGAATTTCAGGAAAACGATTGCAGGGGGTAGACTGGAATTGCCCTGAAAGCATAGGAAAAGAGGCACAACGTCGTCAATGATGCACTTGGCCAAAAAGGGCGTATGCGTTTTTTCCTGAATATATTCAGGAAAAAACGCATATGCCCTTTTTGGCCAACCAAGCAAGCCTGTAAAGGAAATCTGAACTACAATGAAATCTCACTGCCCCCCCGGGCAAAAGGGCCATCTGAAAAAAGTGTAAAATCCAGAAATGTAGGACAGGATATGGAGAACAGGGAGCCTTGTTATGCTGATTGGCTGGATGTAAATTGCCAACAGCCACCCTGGAGAAGTGTATGGTGTTTCCTGAAACACATAAGAAATAAAGGAACACAGCCTATGGCAATTGCACTTATGGTCCTCTTGCTTAGGGAAATTAAAATCAAAAACAGAGATCCACCCCAAAGTTTGGGACAGCTGTGTTCCCAAGAAGCTCGTCTACAGTACCAGGTAAATATCCCAGAAATCAAAAAATGGATAAAGAAGTTGTGGTACGTACGTGCAATGCAATATCACTCAGCAATGAAAACTGTGTCATCAGGCCCGTAGCGGCATAGTGAGTGGATGCAGGTACGGTGATTCTACGTGAACTACGTCACACAGAAAAAGAAACATCATAAGGTATCACTAATAAACGGAATGTAAATTTAACTACACATGAACTGAATTACAAAACAGAACAGGGTCTCAAATTTTTAAAACCAACTAGTGCTTGCTTATGGGGAAATGTGCATTGGGATTCTGCATAAAACCAGAGACTGAAATTAGCACAGATAACTTTCCATCAGCCAAATATGTAATAGACAAGACCTACTCCTTGCTCAACGAAATGGACTCAACACCACATATTCAAGGCCTAGGAATATACCTGACTAGGAAGAATCTTAAAACCCATGGATTTATATGTCTCCGTAAGAGAATCAAGCGTGTGTACAGCAGCATAAACACAGCAGTGAAAATCCGATAAATCCCATTATCAAAATAAATTTCAAAAACAAAACACAAAGACAGTGAAATAGAGAGCAATTCTTAAACAATTCACTCAGGGCATGTGATGCAACCGGGAATGACCACATCTACACCCACAGCTGGTTGAGACATAAGGCTGGACACTTCAGGCTGATAGCATTGGTGAGTTTCGGTGAGCAAATGCAGACCCTTTGAAGTCATACTGCATGGTACCCATTCCATGGGTCCCAACTCTCCAGGTTCAAGGGATTCTTCCTCCAGCTAAAACATGCATGGGAAACCCAGAATATCTTCCCCCGTGTGATTGGGAAACGATTTAAAATGCATCTCAGTTTTCATATCCTGGTCCTCGGGTTCACCATTCCAGATGCTTTACTAACACTCTCCCCGCTTGGAGTGTCAGTGTCTTTAACCTCCTCTTTGGCACAGCTTGCAATTTCTGTGCAAGATGAACAAGAATAGGGAGAACCAATGAGAGACTAGCTGTAGGTGTCTGCACGGGCAAATGTAACGCTCATTGCCCACCAGGAAGAGGAATTAAACAAAGACTCAGCGTGCCCTGCTGGAAACAGATTAGGGCCTGAAGCAATCCTGCGGTTTTGTGCCCAGCTCACAAGAAAGCGAGTTGAAGAAAGGAGCTCAGGGGCACTGTAATTCACAAACCTGCAGAGTTATAAATGACAGCTATCCTCCAAAAATATATTGAAGTAAGCTTGCGAAGGGGACTTGAAAGCGGGACAGAATTTCAGGAAAACGATTGCAGGGGGTAGACTGGAATTGCCCTGAAAGCATAGGAAAAGAGGCACAACGTCGACAATGATGCACTTGGCCAAAAAGGGCGTATGCGTTTTTTCCTGAATATATTCAGGAAAAAACGCATACGCCCTTTTTGGCCAACCAAGCAAGCCTGTAAAGGAAATCTGCACGACAATGAAATTTCACTGCCCCCCCAGGCAAAAGGGCCATCTGAAAAAAGTGTAAAATCCAGAAAGGTAGGACAGGATATGGAGAACAGGGAGCCTTGTTATGCTGAGTGGCAGGATGTGAACCGCCACCCTGGAGAAGTGTATGGTGTTTCCTGAAACACGTAAGAAATAAAGCAACACAGCCTATGGCAATTGCACTTATGGTCCTATAGCTTACGGAAATTAAAATCAAAAACAGACAGCCACCCCAATATTTGGGACGGCTGTGTTCACAAGAAGCTCGTCTACAGTATCAGGTAAATATCCCAGAAAGCAAAAAATGGATAAAGAAGTTGTGGCACGTACGTACAATGCAATATCACTCAGCAATGAAATCTGTGTCATCAGGCCCGTAGCGGCAGAGTGAGTGGATGCAGGTACGGTGATTCTACGTGAACTACGTCACACAGAAAAAGAAACATCATAAGATATCACAAATACACGGAATATAAACTTGACTACACATGAACTGAATTACAAAACAGAACAGGGTCTCAAATTTAGAAAACCAACTAGTGCTTGCTTATGGGGAAAGGTGCTTTGGGGTGCTGCATAAAACCAGAGACTGATATTAGCACAGATAACTTTCCATAAGCCAAATATATAATAGATAAGACCTAGTCCTTGCTCAACGAAATGGACCCAACACCACATATTCAACGCCTAGGAATATACCTGACTAGGAAGAATCTTAAAACCCATGGATATATATGTCTCCGTAAGAGAATCAAGCGTGTGTACAGCGGCCGAAACGCAGTAGTGAAAATCCGATAAATCCAATTATCAAAATAAATTTCGAAAACAAAACACAAAGACAGTGAAATAGAGAGCAATTCTTAAATAATTCACTCAGGGCATGTGATGCAACCGGGATTTAACACATCTACACCCAGAGCTGGTTGAGACATAAGGCTGGACACTTCAGGCTTATAGCATTGGTGAGTTTCGGTGAGCAAATGCAGACCCTTTGCAGTCATACTGCATGGTACCCATTCCATGGGTCCCAACTCTCCAGGTTCAAGGGATTCTTCCTCCAGCTAAAACATGCATGAGAAACCTGAGTATCGTCCACCGTGTGATTGGGAAACGATTTAAAATGCATCTCAGTTTTTGTATCCTGGTCCTCGGGTTCACCATTCCAGATGCTTTACTAACACTCTCCCCGCTTGGAGAGTCAGTGCCTTTAACCTCCTGTTTGGCACAGCTTGCAATTTCTGTGCAAGATGAACAGGAATAGGGAGAACCAGTGAGAGACTAGCTGTAGGTGTCTGCACGGGCAAATGTAATGCTCATTGCCGACCAGGAAGAGGAATTAAACAAAGGCTCAGCGTGCCCTGCTGAAAACAGATTAGGGCCTGAAGCAATCCTGGGGTTTTGTGCCCAGCTCACAAGAAAGCGAGTTGAAGAAAGGAGCTCAGGGGCACTGTAATTCACAAACCTGCAGAGTTATAAATGACAGCTATCCTCCAAAAATATATTGATGTAAGCCTGCGAAGGGGACTTGAAAGCGGGGCAGAATTTCAGGAAAACGATTGCAGGGGGTAGACTGGAATTGCCCTGAAAGCATAGGAAAAGAGGCAGAACGTCGACAATGATGCACTTGGCCAAAAAGTGCGTATGCGTTTTTTCCTGAATATATTCAGGAAAAAACGCATACGCACTTTTTGGCCAACCAAGCAAGCCTGTAAAGGAAATCTGCACTACAATGAAGTCTCACTGCCCCCCGGGCAAAAGGGCCATCTGAAAAAAGTGTAAAATCCAGAAATGTAGGACAGGATATGGAGAACAGGGAGCCTTGTTATGCTGATTGGCAGGATGTAAATTGCCGGCAACCACCCTGGAGAAGTGTATGGTGTTTCCTGAAACACGTAAGAAACAAAGCAACACAGCCTATGGCACATCCACTTATGGTCCTATAGCTTACGGAAATTAAAATCAAAAACAGACAGCCACCCCAATATTTGGGACGGCTGTGTTCACAAGAAGCTCGTCTACAGTATCAGGTAAATATCCCAGAAAGCAAAAAATGGATAAAGAAGTTGTGGCACGTACGTACAATGCAATATCACTCAGCAATGAAATCTGTGTCATCAGGCCCGTAGCGGCATAGTGAGTAGATGCAGGTACGGTGATTCTACGTGAACTACGTCACACAGAAAAAGAAACTTCATAAGATATCACTAATACACGGAATGTAAATTTGACTACACATGAACTGAATTACAAAACAGAACAGCGTCTCAAATTTAGAAAACCAATTAGTACTTGCTTATGGGGAAAGGTGCCTTGGGGTGCTGCATAAAACCAGAGACTGAAATTAGTACAGATAACATTCCATAAGACAAATATGTAATAGACAAGACCTACTCCTTGCTCAACGAAATGGACTCAACACCACATATTCAACGCCTAGGAATATACCTGACTAGGAAGAATCTTAAAACCCATGGTTATATATGTCTCCGTAAGAGAATCAAGCGTGTGTACAGCGGCCGATACGCAGCAGTTAAAATCCGATAAATCCCATTATCAAAATAAATTTCGAAAATAAAACACAAAGACAGTGAAATAGAGAGCAATTCTTAAATAATTCACTCAGGGCATGTGATGCAACCGGGATTGACCACATCTACACCCAGAGCTGGTTGAGACATAAGGCTGGACACTACAGGCTGATAGCATTTGTGAGTTTCGGTGAGCAAATGCAGACCCTTTGAAGTCATACTGCATGGTACCTATTCCATGGGTCCCAACTCTTCAGGTTCAAGGGATTCTTCCTCCAGCTAAAACATGCATGGGAAACCCACAGTATGGTTCACCGTGTGATTGGGAAACGATTTAAAATGCATCTCAGTTTTCGTATCCTGGTCCTCGGGTTCACCATTCCAGATGCTTTACTAACACTCTCCCTGCTTGGAGAGGCAGTGCCTTTAACCTCCTGTTTGGCACAGCTTGCAATTTCTGTGCAAGATGAACAGGAATAGGGAGAAACAATGAGAGACTAGCTATAGGTGTCTGCACGGGCAAATGTAACGCTCATTTCCCACCAGGAAGAGGATTTAACCAAAGGCTCAGTGTGCCCTGCTGGAAACAGATTAGGGCCTGAAGCAATCCTGCGGTTTTGTGCCCAGCTCACAAGAGAGCGAGTTGAAGAAAGGAGCTCAGGGGCACTGTAATTCACAAACCTGCAGAGTTATAAATGACAGCTATCCTCCAAAAATATATTGAAGTAAGCCTGCGAAGGGGACTTGAAAGCGGGGCAGAATTTCAGGAAAACGATTGCAGGGGGTAGACTGGAATTGCCCTGAAAGCATAGGAAAAGAGGCAGAACGTCGACAATGATGCACTTGGCCAAAAAGGGCGTATGCGTTTTTTCCTGAATATATTCAGGAAAAAACGCATACGCCCTTTTTGGCCAACCAAGCAAGCTTGTAAAGGAAATCTGCACCACAACGAAGTCTCACTGCCCCCCGGGCAAAAGGGCCAACGGAAAAAAGTGTAAAATCCAGAAAGGTAGGACAGGATATGGAGAACAGGGAGCCTTGTTATGCTGATTGGCAGGATGTAAATTGCCGGCAACCACCCTGGAGAAGTGTATGGTGTTTCCTGAAACACGTAAGAAACAAAGCAACACAGCCTATGGCACATCCACTTATGGTCCTATAGCTTACGGAAATTAAAATCAAAAACAGACAGCCACCCCAATATTTGGGACGGCTGTGTTCACAAGAAGCTCGTCTACAGTATCAGGTAAATATCCCAGAAAGCAAAAAATGGATAAAGAAGTTGTGGCACGTACGTACAATGCAATATCACTCAGCAATGAAATCTGTGTCATCAGGCCCGTAGCGGCATAGTGAGTAGATGCAGGTACGGTGATTCTACGTGAACTACGTCACACAGAAAAAGAAACTTCATAAGATATCACTAATACACGGAATGTAAATTTGACTACACATGAACTGAATTACAAAACAGAACAGCGTCTCAAATTTAGAAAACCAATTAGTACTTGCTTATGGGGAAAGGTGCCTTGGGGTGCTGCATAAAACCAGAGACTGAAATTAGTACAGATAACATTCCATAAGACAAATATGTAATAGACAAGACCTACTCCTTGCTCAACGAAATGGACTCAACACCACATATTCAACGCCTAGGAATATACCTGACTAGGAAGAATCTTAAAACCCATGGTTATATATGTCTCCGTAAGAGAATCAAGCGTGTGTACAGCGGCCGATACGCAGCAGTTAAAATCCGATAAATCCCATTATCAAAATAAATTTCGAAAACAAAACACAAAGACAGTGAAATAGAGAGCAATTCTTAAATAATTCACTCAGGGCATGTGATGCAACCGGGATTGACCACATCTACACCCAGAGCTGGTTGAGACATAAGGCTGGACACTACAGGCTGATAGCATTTGTGAGTTTCGGTGAGCAAATGCAGACCCTTTTAAGTCATACTGCATGGTACCTATTCCATGGGTCCCAACTCTTCAGGTTCAAGGGATTCTTCCTCCAGCTAAAACATGCATGGGAAACCCACAGTATGGTTCACCGTGTGATTGGGAAACGATTTAAAATGCATCTCAGTTTTCGTATCCTGGTCCTCGGGTTCACCATTCCAGATGCTTTACTAACACTCTCCCTGCTTGGAGAGGCAGTGCCTTTAACCTCCTGTTTGGCACAGCTTGCAATTTCTGTGCAAGATGAACAGGAATAGGGAGAAACAATGAGAGACTAGCTATAGGTGTCTGCACGGGCAAATGTAACGCTCATTTCCCACCAGGAAGAGGATTTAACCAAAGGCTCAGTGTGCCCTGCTGGAAACAGATTAGGGCCTGAAGCAATCCTGCGGTTTTGTGCCCAGCTCACAAGAGAGCGAGTTGAAGAAAGGAGCTCAGGGGCACTGTAATTCACAAACCTGCAGAGTTATAAATGACAGCTATCCTCCAAAAATATATTGAAGTAAGCCTGCGAAGGGGACTTGAAAGCGGGGCAGAATTTCAGGAAAACGATTGCAGGGGGTAGACTGGAATTGCCCTGAAAGCATAGGAAAAGAGGCAGAACGTCGACAATGATGCACTTGGCCAAAAAGGGCGTATGCGTTTTTTCCTGAATATATTCAGGAAAAAACGCATACGCCCTTTTTGGCCAACCAAGCAAGCTTGTAAAGGAAATCTGCACCACAACGAAGTCTCACTGCCCCCCGGGCAAAAGGGCCAACGGAAAAAAGTGTAAAATCCAGAAAGGTAGGACAGGATATGGAGAACAGGGAGCCTTGTTATGCTGATTGGCAGGATGTAAATTGCCAGCAGCCACCCTGGAGAAATGTATGGTGTTTCCTGAAACACGTAAGAAACAAAGCAACACAGCCTATGGCACTTCCACTTATGGTCCTATAGCTTACGGAAATTAAAATCAAAAACAGACAGCCACCCCAATATTTGGGATGGCTGTGTTCACAAGAAGCTCGTCTACAGTACCAGGTAAATATCCCAGAATGCAAAAAATGGATAAAGAAGTTGTGGCACGTACGTACAATGCAATATCACTCAGCAATGAAATCTGTGTCATCAGGCCCGTAGCGGCATAGTGAGTGGATGCAGGTACGGTGATTCTACGTGAACTACGTCACACAGAAAAAGAAACATCATAAGATATCACTAATACACGGAATGTAAACTTGACTACACATGAACTGAATTACAAAACAGAAGAGGGTCTCAAATTTAGAAAACCAACTAGTGCTTGCTTATGGGGAAAGGTGCTTTGGGGTGCTGCATAAAACCAGAGACTGAAATTAGCACAGATAACTTTCCATAAGCCAAATATGTAAAAGACAAGACCTACTCCTTGCTCAACGAAATGGACCCAACACCACATATTCAACGCCTAGGAATATACCTGACTAGGAAGAATCTTAAAACCCATGGATATATATGTCTCCATAAGAGGATCAAGCGTGTGTACAGCGGCCGAAACGCAGCAGTGAAAATCCGATAAATCCCATTATCAAAATAAATTTCGAAAACAAAACACAAAGACAGTGATATAGAGAGCAATTCTTAAATTATTCACTCAGGGCATGTGATGCAACCGGGATTGACCACATCTACACCCACAGCTGGTTGAGACATAAGGCTGGACACTTCAGGCTGATAGCATTGGTGAGTTTCGGTGAGCAAATGCAGACCCTTTGAAGTCATACTGCATGGTACCCATTCCATGCGTCCCAACTCTCCAGGTTCAAGGCAGTCTTCCTCTAGCTAAAACATGCATGGGAAATCCAGAGTATCGTCCACCGTGTGATTGGGAAACGATTTAAAATGCATCTCAATTTTCGTATCCTGGTTCTCGGGTTCACCATTCCAGATGCTTTACTAACACTCTCCCCGCTTGGAGAGTCAGTGCCTTTAACCTCCTGTTTGGCACAGCTTGCAATTTCTGTGCAAGATGAACAGGAATAGGGAGAACCAATGAGAGACTAGCTGTAGGTGTCTGCACGGGCAAATGTAACGCTCATTTCCCACCATGAAGAGGAATTAAACAAAGGCTCAGCGTGCCCTGCTGAAAACAGATTAGGGCCTGAAGCAATCCTGCGGTTTTGTGCCCAGCTCACAAGAAAGTGAGTTGAAGAAAGGAGCTCAGGGGCACTGTAATTCACAAACCTGCAGAGTTATAAATGACAGCTATCCTCCAAAAATATATTGAAGTAAGCCTGCGAAGGGGACTTGAAAGCGGGGCAGAATTTCAGGAAAACGATTGCAGGGGGTAGACTGGAATTGCCCTGAAAGCATAGGAAAAGAGGCACAACGTCGTCAATGATGCACTTGGCCAAAAAGGGCGTATGCGTTTTTTCCTGAATATATTCAGGAAAAAACGCATACGCCCTTTTTGGCCAACCAAGCAAGCCTGTAAAGGAAATCTGCACTACAATGAAATCTCACTGCCCCCCCCCTGGGCAAAAGGGCCATCTGAAAAAAGTGTAAAATCCAGAAAGGTAGGACAGGATATGCAGAACAGGGAGCCTTGTTATCCTGATTGGCTGGATGTAAATTGCCAACAGCCACCCTGGAGAAGTGTATGGTGTTTCCTGAAACACGTAAGAAATAAAGGAACACAGCCTATGGCAATTGCACTTATGGTCCTCTTGCTTAGGGAAATTAAAATCAAAAACAGAGATCCACCCCAAAGTTTGGGACAGCTGTGTTCCCAAGAAGCTCGTCTACAGTACCAGGTAAATATCCCAGAAATCAAAAAATGGATAAAGAAGTTGTGGCACGTACGTGCAATGCAATATCACTCAGCAATGAAAGCTGTGTCATCAGGCCCGTAGCGGCATAGTGAGTGGATGCACATACGGTGATTCTACGTGAACTACGTCACACAGAAAAAGAAACATCATAAGATATCACTAATAAACGGAATGTAAATTTAACTACACATGAACTGAATTACAAAACAGAACAGGGTCTCAAATTTAGAAAACCAACTAGTGCTTGCTTATGGGGAAATGTGCATTGGGATGCTGCATAAAACCAGAGACTGAAATTAGCACAGATAACTTTCCATCAGCCAAATATGTAATAGACAAGACCTACTCCTTGCTCAACGAAATGGACTCAACACCACATATTCAAGGCCTAGGAATATACCTGACTAGGAAGAATCTTAAAACCCATGGATTTATATGTCTCCGTAAGAGAATCAAGCGTGTGTACAGCAGCATAAACACAGCAGTGAAAATCCGATAAATCCCATTATCAAAATAAATTTCAAAAACAAAACACAAAGACAGTGAAATAGAGAGCAATTCTTAAATAATTCACTCAGGGCATGTGATGCAACCGGGAATGACCACATCTACACCCACAGCTGGTTGAGACATAAGGCTGGACACTTCAGGCTGATAGCATTGGTGAGTTTCGGTGAGCAAATGCAGACCCTTTGAAGTCATACTGCATGGTACCCATTCCATGGGTCCCAACTCTCCAGGTTCAAGGGATTCTTCCTCCAGCTAAAACATGCATGGGAAACCCAGAATATCTTCCCCCGTGTGATTGGGAAACGATTATAATGCATCTCAGTTTTCGTATCCTGGTCCTCGGGTTCACCATTCCAGATGCTTTACTAACACTCTCCCCGCTTGGAGTGTCAGTGCCTTTAACCTCCTCTTTGGCACAGCTTGCAATTTCTGTGCAAGATGAACAAGAATAGGGAGAACCAATGAGAGACTATCTGTAGGTGTCTGCACGGGCAAATGTAACGCTCATTGCCCAACAGGAAGAGGAATTAAACAAAGAATCAGCGTGCCCTGCTGGAAACAGATTAGGGCCTGAAGCAATCCTGCGGTTTTGTGCCCAGCTCACAAGAAAGCGAGTTGAAGAAAGGAGCTAAGGGGCACTGTAATTCACAAACCTGCAGAGTTATAAATGACAGCTATCCTCCAAAAATATATTGAAGTAAGCCTGCGAAGGGGACTTGAAAGCGGGACAGAATTTCAGGAAAACGATTGCAGGGGGTAGACTGGAATTGCCCTGAAAGCAGAGGAAAAGAGGCACAACGTCGACAATGATGCACTTGGCCAAAAAGGGCGTATGCGTTTTTTCCTGAATATATTCAGGAAAAAACGCATACGCCCTTTTTGGCCAACCAAGCAAGCCTGTAAAGGAAATCTGCAGTACAATGAAGTCTCACTGCCCCCCCGGGCAAAAGGGCCATCTGAAAAAAGTGTAAAATCCAGAAAGGTAGGACAGGATATGGGAAACAGGGAGCCTTGTTATGCTGATTGGCAGGATGTAAATTGCCAGCAGCCACCCTGGAGAAGTGTATGGTGTTTCCTGAAACACGTAAGAAACAAAGCAACACAGCCTATGGCACTTCCACTTATGGTACTATAGCTTACGGAAATTAAAATCAAAAACAGACAGCCACCCCAATATTTGGGACGGCTGTGTTCAAAAAAGCTCGTCTACACTATCAGGTAAATATCCCAGAAAGCAAAAAATGGATAAAGAAGTTGTGGCACGTACGTACAATGCAATATCACTCAGCAATGAAATCTGTGTCATCAGGCCCGTAGCGGCATAGTGAGTGGATGCAGGTACGGTGATTCTACGTGAACTACGTCACACAGAAAAAGAAACATCATAAGATATCACTAATACACGGAATGTAAACTTGACTACACATGAACTGAATTACAAAACAGAACAGGGTCTCAAATTTAGAAAACCAACTAGTGCTTGCTTATGGGGAAAGGTGCGTTGGGGTGCTGCATAAAACCAGAGACTGAAATTAGCACAGATAACTTTCCATAAGCAAAATATGTAATAGACAAGACCTACTCCTTGCTCAACGAAATGGACCCAAAACCACATATTCAACGCCTAGGAATATACCTGACTAGGAAGAATCTTAAAACCCATGGATATATATGTCTCCATAAGAGAATCAAGCGTGTGTACAGCGGCCGAAACGCAGCAGTGAAAATCCGATAAATCCCATTATGAAAATAAATTTCGAAAACAAAACACAAAGACAGTGAAATAGAGAGCAATTCTTAAATAATTCACTCAGGGCATGTGATGCAACTGGGATTGACCACATCTACACCCAGAGCTGGTTGAGACATAAGGCTGGACACTTCAGGCTGATAGCATTGGTGAGTTTTGGTGAGCAAATGCAGACCCTTTGAAGTCATACTGCATGGTACACATTCCATGGGTCCCAACTCTCCAGGTTCAAGGGATTCTTCCTCCAGCAAAAACATGCATGGGAAACCCAGAGTATCGTCCACCGTGTGATTGGGAAACGATTTAAAATGCATCTCAATTTTCGTATCCTGGTCCTCGGGTTCACCATTCCAGATGCTTTACTAACACTCTCCCCGCTTAGAGAGTCAGTGCCTTTAACCTCCTCTTTGGCACAGCTTGCAATTTTTGTGCAAGATGAACAGGAATAGGGAGAACCAATGAGAGACTAGCTGTAGGTGTCTGCACGGGCAAATGTAATGCTCATTGCCCACCAGGAAGAGGAATTAAACAAAGGCTCAGTGTGCCCTGCTGGAAACAGATTAGGGCATGAAGCAATCCTGCGGTTTTGTGCCCAGCTCACAAGAAAGCGAGTTGAAGAAAGGAGCTCAGGGGCACTGTAATTCACAAACCTGCAGAGTTATAAATGACAGCTATCCTCCAAAAATATATTGAAGTAAGCCTGCGAAGGGGACTTGAAAGCGGGGCAGAATTTCAGGAAAACTATTGCAGGGGGTAGACTGGAATTGCCTTGAAAGCATAGGAAAATAGGCAGAACGTCGACAATGATGCACTTGGCCAAAAAGGGCGAATGCGTTTTTTCCTGAATATATTCAGGAAAAAACGCATACGCCCTTTTTGGCCAACCAAGCAAGCCTGTAAAGGAAATCTGCACTACAATGAAGTCTCACTGCCCCCCGGGCAAAAGGGCCATCTGAAAAAAGTGTAAAATCCAGAAAGGTAGGACAGGATATGGAGAACAGGGAGCCTTGTTATGCTGATTGGCAGGATGTAAATTGCCAACAGCCACCCTGGAGAAGTGTATGGTGTTTCCTGAAACACGTAAAAAATAAAGCAACACAGCCTATGGCAATTGCACTTATGGTCCTATTCCTTAGGGAAATTAAAATCAAAAACAGAGAGCCACCCCAAAGTTTGGGACGGCTGTGTTCCCAAGAAGCTCGTCTACAGTACCAGGTAAATATCCCAGAAAGCAAAATATGGATAAAGAAGTTGTGGCACGTACGTGCAATGCAGTATCACTCAGCAATGAAATCTGTGTCATCAGGCCCGTAGCGGCATAGTGAGTGGATGCAGGTACGGTGATTCTACGTGAACTACGTCACACAGAAAAAGAAACATCATAAGATATCACTAATGCACGGAATGTAAACTTGACTACACATGAACTGAATTACAAAACAGAACAGGGTCTCAAATTTAGAAAACCAACTAGTGTTTGCTTATGGGGAAAGGTGCCTTGGGGTGCTGCATAAAACCAGAGACTGAAATTAGCACAGATAACATTCCATAAGCCAAATATGTAATAGACAAGACCTACTCCTGGCTCAACGAAATGGACCCAACACCACATATTCAACGCCTAGGAATATACCTGACTAGGAAGAATCTTAAAACCCATGGATATATATGTCTCTGTAAGAGAATCAAGCGTGTGTACAGCGGCCGAAACGCAGCAGTGAAAATCCGATAAATCCCATTATCGATATAAATTTCGAAACAAAACACAAAGACAGTGAAATAGAGAGCAATTCTTAAATAATTCACTCAGGGAATGTGATGCAACCGGGATTGACCACATCTATACCCAGAGCTGGTTGACACATAAGGCTGGACACTTCAGGCTGATAGCATTGGTGAGTTTCGGTGAGCAAATGCAGACCCTTTGAAGTCATACTGCATGGTACCTATTCCATGGGTCCCAACTCTTCAGGTTCAAGGGATTCTTCCTCCAGCTAAAACATGCATGGGAAACCCACAGTATGGTCCACCGTGTGATTGGGAAACGATTTACAATGCATCTCAGTTTTCGTATCCTGGTCCTCGGGTTCACCATTCCAGATGCTTTACTAACACTCTCCCTGCTTGGAGAGTCAGTGCCTTTAACCTCCTGTTCGGCACAGCTTGCAATTTCTGTGCAAGATGAACAGGAATAGGGAGAACCAATGAGAGACTAGCTGTAGGTGTCTGCACGGGCAAATATAACGCACATTTCCCACCAGGAAGAGGAATTAACCAAAGGCTCAGCATGCCCTGCCGGAAACAGATTAGGGCCTGAAGCAATCCTGCGGTTTTGTGCCCAGCTCACAAGAAAGCGAGTTGAAGAAAGAAGCTCAGGGGCACTGTAATTCACAAACCTGCAGAGTTATAAATGACAGCTATCCTCCAAAAATATATTGAAGTAAGCCTGCGAAGGGGACTTGAAAGCGGGGCAGAATTTCAGGAAAACGATTGCAGGGGGTAGACTGGAATTGCCCTGAAAGCATAGGAAAAGAGGCACAACGTCGACAATGATGCACTTGGCCAAAAAGGGCGTATGCGTTTTTTCCTGAATATATTCAGGAAAAAACGCATACGCCCTTTTTGGCCAACCAAGCAAGCCTGTAAAGGAAATCTGCACTACAATGAAGTCTCACTGCCCCCCGGGCAAAAGGGCCATCTGAAAAAAGTGTAAAATCCAGAAATGTAGGACAGGATATGGAGAACAGGGAGACTTGTTATGCTGATTGGCAGGATGTAAATTGCCAGCAGCCACCCTGGAGAAGTGTATGGTGTTTCCTGAAACACGTAACAAACAAAGCAACACAGCCTATGGCACTTCCACTTATGGTCCTATAGCTTACTGAAATTAAAATCAAAAACAGACAGCCACCCCAATATTTGGGACGGCTGTGTTCACAAGAAGCTCGTCTACACTATCAGGTAAATAACCCAGAAAGCAAAAAATGGATAAAGAAGTTGTGGCACGTACGTACAATGCAATATCACTCAGCAATGAAATCTGTGTCATCAGGCCCGTAGCGGCAT
Source organism: Phocoena phocoena (assembly GCF_963924675.1). Classification (NCBI taxonomy): domain Eukaryota; kingdom Metazoa; phylum Chordata; class Mammalia; order Artiodactyla; family Phocoenidae; genus Phocoena; species Phocoena phocoena. Next base: position 19,405 of record NW_027077668.1, read on the forward strand.
AGTGAGTGGATGCAGGTACGGTGATTCTACGTGAACTACGTCACACAGAAAAAGAAACATCATAAGATATCACTAATACACGGAATGTAAACTTGACTACACATGAACTGAATTACAAAACAGAACAGGGTCTCAAATTTAGAAAACCAACTAGTGCTTGCTTATGGGGAAAGGTGCCTTGGGGGGCTGCATAAAACCAGAGACTGAAATTAGCACAGATAACTTTCCATAAGCCAAATATGTAATAGAAAACACCTACTCCTTGCTCAACGAAATGGAACCAACACCACATATTCAACGCCTAGGAATATACCTGACTAGGAAGAATCTAAAAACCCATGGATATATATGTCTCCGTAAGAGAATCAAGCGTGTGTACAGTGGCCGAAACGCAGCAGTGAATATCCGATAAATCCCATTATCAAAATAAATTTCGAAAACAAAACACAAAGACAGTGAAATAGAGAGCAATTCTTAAATAATTCACTCAGGGCATGTGATGCAACCGGGATTGACCACATCTACACACAGAGCTGGTTGAGACATAAGGCTGGACACTTCAGGCTGATAGCATTGGTGAGTTTCGGTGAGCAAATGCAGACCCTTTGAAGTCATACTGCATGGTACCCATTCTATGGGTCCCAACTCTCCAGGTTCAAGGGATTCTTCATCCAGCTAAAACATGCATGGGAAACCCAGAGTATCGTCCACCGTGTGATTGAGAAACGATTTAAAATGCATCTCAGTTTTCGTATCCTGGTCCTCGGGTTCACCATTCCAGATGCTTTACTAACACTCTCCCCGCTTGGAGAGTCAGTGCCTTTAACCTCCTCTTTGGCACAGCTTGCAATTTCTGTGCAAGATGAACAGGAATAGGGAGAACCAATGAGAGACTAGCTGTAGGTGTCTGCACGGGCAAATGTAACGCTCATTGCCCACCAGGAAGAGGAATTGAACAAAGGCTCAGCGTGCCCTGCTGAAAACAGATTAGGGCTTGAAGCAATCCTGCGGTTTTGTGCCCAGCTCACAAGAAAGCGAGTTTAAGAAAGGAGCTCAGGGGCACTGTAATTCACAAACCTGCAGAGTTATAAATGACAGTTATCCTCCAAAAATATATTGAAGTATGCCTGCGAAGGGGACTTGAAAGCGGGGCAGAATTTCAGGAAAATGATTGCAGGGGGTAGACTGGAATTGCCCTGAAAGCGTAGGAAAAGAGGCAGAACGTCGACAATGATGCACTTGGCCGAAAAGGGTGTATGCGTTTTTTCCTGAATATATTCAGGAAAACACGCATACGCCCTTTTTGGCCAACCAAGCAAGCCTGTAAAGGAAATCTGCACTACAATGAAGTCTCACTGCCCCCCGGGCAAAAGGGCCATCTGAAAAAAGTGTAAAATCCAGAAAGGTAGGACAGGATATGGAGAACAGGGAGCCTTGTTATGCTGATTGGCAGGATGTAAATTGCCAGTAGCCACCCTGGAGAAGTGTATGGTGTTTCCTGAAACACGTAAGAAACAAAGCAACACAGCCTATGGCAATTGCACTTATGGTCCTATTCCTTAGGGAAATTAAAATCAAAAACAGAGAGCCACCCCAAAGTTTGGGAAGGCTGTGTTCCCAAGAAGCTCGTCTACAGTACCAGGTAAATATCCCAGAAAGCAAAAAATGGATAAAGAAGTTGTGGCACGTTCGTACAATGCAATATCACTCAGCAATGAAATCTGTGTCATCAGGCCCGTAGCGGCATAGTGAGTGGATGCAGGTACGGTGATTCTACGTGAACTACGTCACACAGAAAAAGAAACATCATAAGATATCACTAATACACGGAATGTAAACTTGACTACACATGAACTGAATTACAAAACAGAACAGGGTGTCAAATTTAGAAAACCAACTAGTGCTTGCTTATGGGGAAAGGTGCCTTGGGGTGCTGCATAAAACCAGAGACTGAAATTAGCACAGATAACTTTCCATAAGCCAAATATGTAATAGACAAGACCTACTCCTTGCTCAACGAAATGGACCCAACACCACATATTCAACGCCTAGGAATATACCTGACTAGGAAGAATCTTAAAACCCATGGATATATATGTCTCCGTAAGAGAATCAATCATGTGTACAGCGGCCGAAACGCAGCAGTGAAAATCCGATAAATCCCATTATCAAAATAAATTTCGAAAACAAAACACAAAGACAGTGAAATAGAGAGCAATTCTTAAATAATTCACTCAGGGCATGTGATGCAACCGGGATTTACCACATCTACACCCAGAGCTGGTTGAGACATAAGGCTGGACACTTCAGGCTGATAGCATTGGTGAGTTTTGGTGAGCAAATGCAGACACTTTGAAGTCATACTGCATGGTACCTATTCCATGGCTCCCATCTCTTCAGGTTCAAGGGATTCTTTCTCCAGCTAAAACATGCATAGGAAACCCACAGTATGGTCCACCCTGTGATTGGGAAACGATTTAAAATGCATCTCAGTTTTCGTATCCTGGTCCTCGGGTTCACCATTCCAGATGCTTTACTAACACTCTCCCCGCTTGGAGAGTCAGTGCCTTTAACCTCCTCTTTGGTACAGCTTGCAATTTCTGTGCAAGATGAACAGGAATAGGGAGAACCAATGAGAGACTAGCTGTAGGTGTCTGCACGGGCAAATGTAACGCTCATTGCCCACCAGGAAGAGGAATTAAACAAAGGCTCAGTGTGCCCTGCTGGAAACAGATTAGGGCCTGAAGCAATCCTGCGGTTTTGTGCCCAGCTCACAAGAAAGCGAGTTGAAGAAAGGAGCTCAGGGGCACTGTACTTCACAAACCTGCAGAGTTATAAATGACAGCTATCCTGCAAAAATATATTGAAGTAAGCCTGCGAAGGGGACTTGAAAGCGGGGCAGAATTTCAGGAAAACGATTGCAGGGGGTAGACTGGAATTGCCCTAAAAGCATAGGAAAAGAGGCACAACGTCGACAATGATGCACTTGGCCAAAAAGGGCGTATGCGTTTTTTCCTGAATATATTCAGGAAAAAACGCATACGCCCTTTTTGGCCAACCAAGCAAGCCTGTAAAGGAAATCTGCACTACAATGAAATCTCAATACCCCCCCCCCCGGGCAAAAGGGCCATCTGAAAAAAGTGTAAAATCCAGAAAGGTAGGACAGGATATGGAGAACAGGGAGCCTTGTTATGCTGATTGGCAGGATGTAAATTGTGAACAGCCACCCTGTAGATGTGTATGGTGTTTCCTGAAACACGTAAGAAATAAAGCAACACAGCCTATGGCAATTGCAATTATGGTCCTATTGCTTAGGGAAATTAAAATCAAAAACGGAGAGCCACCCCAAAGTTTGGGACGGCTGTGTTCCCAAGAAGCTCGTCTACAGTACCAGGTAAATATCCCAGAAAGCAAAAAATGGATAAAGAAGTTGTGGCACGTACGTGCAATGCAATATCACTCAGCAATGAAATCTGTGTCATCAGGCCCGTAGCGGCATAGTGAGTGGATGCAGGTACGGTGTTTCTACGTGAACTACGTCACACAGAAAAAGAAACATCATAAGATATCACTAATACACGGAATGTAAACTTGACTACACATGAACTGAATTACAAAACAGAACAGGGTCACAAATTTAGAAAACCAACTAGTGCTTGCTTATGGGGAAAGGTGCCTTGGGGTGCTGCATAAAACCAGAGACTGAAATTAGCACAGATAACATTCCATAAGCCAAATATGTAATAGACAAGACCTACTCCTTGCTCAACGAAATGGACTCAACACCACATAATCAACGCCTAGGAATATACCTGACTAGGAAGAATCTTAAAACCCATGGATATATATGTCTCCGTAAGAGAATCAAGCGTGTGTACAGCGGCCGAAACGCAGCAGTGAAAATCCGATAAATCCCATTATCAAAATAAATTTCGAAAACAAAACACAAAGACAGCGAAATAGAGAGCAATTCTTAAATAATTCACTCAGGGCATGTGATGCAACCGGGATTGACCACATCTACACCCAGAGCTGGTTGAGACATAAGGCTGGACACTTCAGGCTGATAGCATTGGTGAGTTTCGGTGAGCAAATGCAGACCCTTTGAAGTCATACTGCATGGTACCCATTCCATGGGTCCCAACTCTCCAGGTTCAAGGCATTCTTCCTCCAGCTAAAACATGCATGGGAAACCCAGAGTATCGTCCACCGTGTGATTGGGAATTGATTTAAAATGCATCTCAGTTTTCCTATCCTGGTCCTCGGGTTCACCATTCCAGATGCTTTACTAACACTCTCCCCGCTTGGAGAGTCAGTGCCTTTAACCTCCTGTTTGGCACAGCTTGCAATTTCTGCGCAAGATGAACAGGAATAGGGAGAACCAATGAGAGACTAGCTATAGGTGTCTGCACGGGCTAACGTAAGGCTCATTTCCCACCAGGAAGAGGAATTAACCAAAGGCTCAGCGTGCCCTGCCGGAAACAGATTAGGGCCTGAAGCAATCCTGCGGTTTTGTGCCCAGCTCACAAGAAAGCGATTTGAAGAAAGGAGCTCAGGGGCACTGTAATTCACAAACCTGCAGAGTTATAAATGACAGCTATCCTCCAAAAATATATTGAAGTAAGCCTGCGAAGGGGACTTGAAAGCGGGGCAGAATTTCAGGAAAACGATTGCAGGGGGTAGACTGGAATTGCCCTGTAAGCATAGGAAAAGAGGCAGAACGTCGACAATGATGCACTTGGCCAAAAAGGGCGTATGCGTTTTTTCCTGAATATATTCAGGAAAAAACGCATACGCCCTTTTTGGCCAACCAAGCAAGCCTGTAAAGGAAATCTGCACTACAATGAAATCTCACTGCCCCCCCGGGCAAAAGGGCCATCTGAAAAAAGTGTAAAATCCAGAAAGGTAGGACAGGATATGGAGAACAGGGAGCCTTGTTATGCTGATTGGCAGGATGTAAATTGCCAGCAGCCACCCTGGAGAAGTGTATGGTGTTTCCTGAAACACGTAAGAAACAAAGCAACACAGCCTATGGCACTTCCACTTATGGTCCTATAGCTTACGGAAATTAAAATCAAAAACAGACAGCCACCCCAATATTTGGGACGGCTGTGTTCACAAGAAGCTCGTCTACAGTATCAGGTAAATATCCCAGAAAGCAAAAAATGGATAAAGAAGTTGTGGCACGTACGTACAATGCAATATCACTCAGCAATGAAATCTGTGTCATCAGGCCCGTAGCGGCATAGTGAGTGGATGCAGGTACGGTGATTCTACGTGAACTACGTCACACAGAAAAAGAAACATCATAAGATATCACTAATACACGGAATGTAAACTTGACTACACATGAACTGAATTACAAAAAAGAACAGGGTCTCAAATTTAGAAAACCAACTAGTGCTTGCTTATGGGGAAAGATGCGTTAGGGTGCTGCATAAAACCAGAGACTGAAATTGGCACAGATAACTTTCCATAAGCCAAATATGTAATAGACAAGACCTACTCCTTGCTCAACGAAATGGACCCAACACCACATATTCAACGCCTAGGAATATACCTGACTAGGAAGAATCTTAAAACCCATGGATATATATGTCTCCGTAAGAGAATCAAGCGTGTGTACAGCGGCCGAAACGCAGCAGTGAAAATCCGATAAATCCCATTATCAAAATAAATTTCGAAAACAAAACACAAAGACAGTGAAATAGAGAGAAATTGTTAAATAATTTACTCAGGGCATGTGATGCAACCGGGATTTACCACATCTACACCCAGAGCTGGTTGAGACATAAGGCTGGACACTTCAGGCTGATAGCATTGGTGAGTTTCGGTGAGCAAATGCAGACCCTCTGAAGTCATACTGCATGGTACCCATTCCATGGGTCCGCACTCTCCAGGTTCAAGGGATTCTTCCTCCAGCTAAAACATGCATGGGAAATCCAGAGTATCGTCCACCGTGTGATTGCGAAATGATTTAAAATGCATCTCAGTTTTCGTTTCCTTGTCCTCGGGTTCACCATTCCAGATGCTTTACTAACACTCTCCCCGCTTGGAGAGTCAGTGCCTTTAACCTCCTGTTTCACACAGCTTGCAATTTCTGTGCAAGATGAACAGGAATAGGGAGAACCAATGAGAGACTAGCTGTAGGTGTCTGCACGGGCAAATGTAACGCTCATTGCCCACCAGGAAGAGGAATTAAACAAAGGCTCAGTGTGCCCTGCTGGAAACAGATTAGGGCCTGAAGCAATCCTGCGGTTTTGTGCCCAGCTCACAAGAAAGCGAGTTGAAGAAAGGAGCTCAGGGGCACTGTACTTCACAAACCTGCAGAGTTATAAATGACAGCTATCCTCCAAAAATATATTGAAGTAAGCCTGCGAAGGGGACTTGAAAGCGGGGCTGAATTTCAGGAAAACGATTGCAGGGGGTCGACTGGAATTGCCCTGAAAGCATAGGAAAAGAGGCACAACGTCGATAATGATGCACTTGGCCAAAAAGGGCGTATGCGTTTTTTACTGAATATATTCAGGAAAAAATGCATACGCACTTTTTGGCCAACCAAGCAAGCCTGTAAAGGAAATCTGCACTACAATGAAGTCTCATTGCCCCCCCGGGCAAAAGGGCTGTCTGAAAAAACTGTAAAATCCAGAAAGGTAGGACAGGATGTGGAGAACAGGGAGCCTTGTTATGCTGATTGGCAGGATGTAAATTGCCAGCAGCCACCCTGGAGAAGTGTATGGTGTTTCCTGAAACACGTAAGAAACAAAGCAACACAGCCTATGGCACTTCCACTTATGGTCCTATAGCTTACGGAAATTAAAATCAAAAACAGACAGCCACCCCAATATTTGGGACGTCTGTGTTCACAAGAAGCTCGTCTACAGTATCAGGTAAATATCCCAGAAAGCAAAAAATGGATAAAGAAGTTGTGGCACGTACGTGCAATGCAATATCACTCAGCAATGAAATCTGTGTCATCAGGCCCGTAGCGGCATAGTGAGTGGATGCAGGTACGGTGATTCTACGTGAACTACGTCACACAGAAAAAGAAACATCATAAGATATCACTAATACACGGAATGTAAACTTGACTACACATGAACTGAATTACAAAACAGAACAGGGTCTCAAATTTAGAAAACCAACTAGTGCTTGCTTATGGGGAAAGGTGCGTTGGGGTGCTGCATAAAACCAGAGACTGAAATTAGCACAGATAACATTCCATAAGCCAAATATGTAATAGATAAGACCTACTCCTTGCTCAACGAAATGGACTCAACACCACATATTCAACGCCTAGGAATATACCTGACTAGGAAGAATCTTAAAACCCATGGATATATATGTCTCCGTAAGAGAATCAAGCGTGTGTACAGCGGCGGAAATGCATCAGTGAAAATCCGATAAATCCCATTATCAAAATAAATTTCGAAAACAAAACACAAAGACAGTGAAATAGAGAGCAATTCTTAAATACTTCACTCAGGGCATGTGATGCAACCGGGATTTACCACATCTACACCCAGAGCTGGTTGAGACATAAGGCTGGACACTTCAGGCTGATAGCATTGGTGAGTTTCGGTGAGCAAATGCAGACCCTTTGAAGTCATACTGCATGGTACCCATTCCATGGGTCCCAACTCTCCAGGTTCAAGGGATTCTTCCTCCAGCTAAAACATGCATGGGAAACCCAGAGTATCGTCCACCGTGTGATTGGGAAACGATTTAAAATGCATCTCAGTTTTCGTATCCTGGTCCTCGGGTTCACCATTCCAGATGCTTTACTAACACTCTCCCCGCTTGGAGAGTCAGTGCCTTTAACCTCCTGTTTGGCACAGCATGCAATTTCTGTGCAAGATGAACAGGAATAGGGAGAACCAATGAGAGACTAGCTGTAGGTGTCTCCACGGGCAAATGTAACGCTCATTTCCCACCAGGAAGAGGAATTAACCAAAGGCTCAGCGTGCCCTGCCGATAACAGATTAGGGCCTGAAGCAATCCTGCGGTTTTGTGCCCAGCTCACAAGAAAGCGAGTTGAAGAAAGGAGCTCAGGGGCACTGTAATTCACAAACCTGCAGAGTTATAAATGACAGCTATCCTCCAAAAATATATTGAAGTAAGCCTGCGAAGGGGACTTGAAAGCGGGGCAGAATTTCAGGAAAACGATTGCAGGGGGTAGACTGGAATTGCCCTGTAAGCATAGGAAAAGAGGCAGAACGTCGACAATGATGCACTTGGCCAAAAAGGGCGTATGCGTTTTTTCCTGAATATATTCAGGAAAAAACGCATACGCCCTTTTTGGCCAAACAAGCAAGCCTGTAAAGGAAATCTGCACTACAATGAAATCTCACTGCCCCCCCGGGCAAAAGGGCCATCTGAAAAAAGTGTAAAATCCAGAAAGGTAGGACAGGATATGGAGAACAGGGAGCCTTGTTATGCTGATTGGCAGGATGTAAATTGCCAGCAGCCACCCTGGAGAAGTGTATGGTGTTTCCTGAAACACGTAAGAAACAAAGCAACACAGCCTATGGCACTTCCACTTATGGTCCTATAGCTTACGGAAATTAAAATCAAAAACAGACAGCCACCCCAATATTTGGGACGGCTGTGTTCACAAGAAGCTCGTCTACAGTATCAGGTAAATATCCCAGAAAGCAAAAAATGGATAAAGAAGTTGTGGCACGTACGTACAATGCAATATCACTCAGCAATGAAATCTGTGTCATCAGGCCCGTAGCGTCATAGTGAGTGGATGCAGGTACGGTGATTCTACGTGAACTACGTCACACAGAAAAAGAAACATCATAAGATATCACTAATACACGGAATGTAAACTTGACTACACATGAACTGAATTACAAAAAAGAACAGGGTCTCAAATTTAGAAAACCAACTAGTGCTTGCTTATGGGGAAAGGTGCGTTAGGGTGCTGCATAAAACCAGAGACTGAAATTGGCACAGATAACTTTCCATAAGCCAAATATGTAATAGACAAGACCTACTCCTTGCTCAACGAAATGGACCCAACACCACATATTCAACGCCTAGGAATATACCTGACTAGGAAGAATCTTAAAACCCATGGATATATATGTCTCCGTAAGAGAATCAAGCGTGTGTACAGCGGCCGAAACGCAGCAGTGAAAATCCGATAAATCCCATTATCAAAATAAATTTCGAAAACAAAACACAAAGACAGTGAAATAGAGAGAAATTGTTAAATAATTAACTCAGGGCATGTGATGCAACCGGGATTTACCACATCTACACCCAGAGCTGGTTGAGACATAAGGCTGGACACTTCAGGCTGATAGCATTGGTGAGTTTCGGTGAGCAAATGCAGACCCTCTGAAGTCATACTGCATGGTACCCATTCCATGGGTCCCACCTCTCCAGGTTCAAGGGATTCTTACTCGAGCTAAAACATGCATGGGAAACCCAGAGTATTGTCCACCGTGTGATTGGGAAACGATTTAAAATGCATCTCAGTTTTCGTATCCTGGTCCTTGGGTTCACCATTCCAGATGCTTTACTAACACTCTCCCCGCTTGGAGAGTCAGTGCCTTTAACCTCCTGTTTCACACAGCTTGCAATTTCTGTGCAAGATGAACAGGAATAGGGAGAACCAATGAGAGACTAGCTGTAGGTGTCTGCACGGGCAAATGTAACGCTCATTGCCCACCAGGAAGAGGAATTAAACAAAGGCTCAGTGTGCCCTGCTGGAAACAGATTAGGGCCTGAAGCAATCCTGCGGTTTTGTGCCCAGCTCACAAGAAAGCGAGTTGAAGAAAGGAGCTCAGGGGCACTGTACTTCACAAACCTGCAGAGTTATAAATGACAGCTATCCTCCAAAAATATATTGAAGTAAGCCTGCGAAGGGGACTTGAAAGCGGGGCTGAATTTCAGGAAAACGATTGCAGGGGGTAGACTGGAATTGCCCTGAAAGCATAGGAAAAGAGGCACAACGTCGATAATGATGCACTTGGCCAAAAAGGGCGTATGCGTTTTTTACTGAATATATTCAGGAAAAAATGCATACGCACTTTTTGGCCAACCAAGCAAGCCTGTAAAGGAAATCTGCACTACAATGAAGTCTCATTGCCCCCCCGGGCAAAAGGGCTGTCTGAAAAAACTGTAAAATCCAGAAAGGTAGGACAGGATGTGGAGAACAGGGAGCCTTGTTATGCTGATTGGCAGGATGTAAATTGCCAGCAGCCACCCTGGAGAAGTGTATGGTGTTTCCTGAAACACGTAAGAAACAAAGCAACACAGCCTATGGCACTTCCACTTATGGTCCTATAGCTTACGGAAATTAAAATCAAAAACAGACAGCCACCCCAATATTTGGGACGTCTGTGTTCACAAGAAGCTCGTCTACAGTATCAGGTAAATATCCCAGAAAGCAAAAAATGGATAAAGAAGTTGTGGCACGTACGTGCAATGCAATATCACTCAGCAATGAAATCTGTGTCATCAGGCCCGTAGCGGCATAGTGAGTGGATGCAGGTACGGTGATTCTACGTGAACTACGTCACACAGAAAAAGAAACATCATAAGATATCACTAATACACGGAATGTAAACTTGACTACACATGAACTGAATTACAAAACAGAACAGGGTCTCAAATTTAGAAAACCAACTAGTGCTTGCTTATGGGGAAAGGTGCGTTGGGGTGCTGCATAAAACCAGAGACTGAAATTAGCACAGATAACATTCCATAAGCCAAATATGTAATAGATAAGACCTACTCCTTGCTCAACGAAATGGACTCAACACCACATATTCAACGCCTAGGAATATACCTGACTAGGAAGAATCTTAAAACCCATGGATATATATGTCTCCGTAAGAGAATCAAGCGTGTGTACAGCGGCGGAAATGCATCAGTGAAAATCCGATAAATCCCATTATCAAAATAAATTTCGAAAACAAAACACAAAGACAGTGAAATAGAGAGCAATTCTTAAATACTTCACTCAGGGCATGTGATGCAACCGGGATTTACCACATCTACACCCAGAGCTGGTTGAGACATAAGGCTGGACACTTCAGGCTGATAGCATTGGTGAGTTTCGGTGAGCAAATGCAGACCCTTTGAAGTCATACTGCATGGTACCCATTCCATGGGTCCCAACTCTCCAGGTTCAAGGGATTCTTCCTCCAGCTAAAACATGCATGGGAAACCCAGAGTATCGTCCACCGTGTGATTGGGAAACGATTTAAAATGCATCTCAGTTTTCGTATCCTGGTCCTCGGGTTCACCATTCCAGATGCTTTACTAACACTCTCCCCGCTTGGAGAGTCAGTGCCTTTAACCTCCTGTTTGGCACAGCTTGCAAATTCTGTGCAAGATGAACAGGAATAGGGAGAACCAATGAGAGACTAGCTGTAGGTGTCTGCACGGGCAAATGTAACGCTCATTACCGACCAGGAAGAGGAATTAAACAAAGGCTCAGCGTGCCCTGCTGAAAAGAGATTAGGGCCTTAAGCAATCCTGCAGTTTTGTGCCCAGCTCACAAAAAAGCGAGTTGAAGAAAGGAGCTCAGGGGCACTGTAATTCACAAACCTGCAGAGTTATAAATGACAGCTATCCTCCAAAAATATATTGAAGTAAGCCTGCGAAGGGGACTTGAAAGCGGGGCAGAATTTCAGGAAAACGATTGCAGGGGTAGACTGGAATTGCCCTGAAAGCATAGGAAAAGAGGCACAACGTCGACAATGATGCACTTGGCCAAAAAGGGCGTATGCGTTTTTTCCTGAATATATTCAGGAAAAAACGCATACGCCCTTTTTGGCCAACCAAGCAAGCCTGTAAAGGAAATCTGCACTACAATGAAATCTCACTGCCCCCCAGGGCAAAAGGGCCATCTGAAAAAAGTGTAAAATCCAGAAAGGTAGGACAGGATATGGAGAACAGGGAGCCTTGTTATGCTGATTGGCAGGATGTAAATTGCCAGCAGCCACACTGGAGAAGTGTATGGTGTTTCCTGAAACACGTAAGAAACAAAGCAACACAGCCTATGGCACTTCCACTTATGGTCCTATAGCTTACGGAAATTAAAATCAAAAACAGACAGCCACCCCAATATTTGGGACGGCTGTGTTCACAAGAAGCTCGTCTACAGTATCAGGTAAATATCCCAGAAAGCAAAAAATGGATAAAGAAGTTGTGGCACGTACGTACAATGCAATATCACTCAGCAATGAAATCTGTGTCATCAGGACCGTAGCGGCATAGTGAGTGGATGCAGGTACGGTGATTCAACGTGAACTACGTCACACAGAAAAAGAAACATCATAAAATATCACTAATACACGGAATGTAAACTTGACTACACATGAACTGAATTACAAAACAGAACAGGGTCTCAAATTTAGAAAACCAACTAGTGCTTGCTTATGGGGAAAGGTGCCTTGGGGTGCTGCATGAAACCAGAGACTGAAATTAGCACAATTAACTTTCCATAAGCCAAATATGTAATAGACAAGACCTACTCCTTGCTCAACGAAATGGACCCAACACCACATATTCAACGCCTAGGAATATACCTGACTAGGAAGAATCTTAAAACCCATGGATATATATGTCTCCGTAAGAGAATCAAGCGTGTGTACAGCGGCCGAAACGCAGCAGTGAAAATCCGATAAATCCCATTATCAAAATAAATTTCAAAAACAAAACACAAAGACAGTGAAATAGAGAGAAATTGTTAAATAATTCACTCAGGGCATGTGATGCAACCGGGATTTACCACATCTACACCCAGAGCTGGTTGAGACATAAGGCTGGACACTTCAGGCTGATAGCATTGGTGAGTTTCGGTGAGCAAATGCAGACCCTTTGAAGTCATACTGCATGGTACCCATTCCATGGGTCCCAACTCTCCAGGTTCAAGGGATTCTTCCTCCAGCTAAAACATGCATGGGAAACCCAGAGTATCGTCCACCGTGTGATTGGGAAATGATTTAAAATGCATCTCAGTTTTCGTTTCCTTGTCCTCGGGTTCACCATTCCAGATGCTTTACTAACATTCTCCCCGCTTGGAGAGTCAGTGCCTTTAACCTCCTGTTTCGCACAGCTTGCAATTTCTGTGCAAGATGAACAGGAATAGGGAGAACCAATGAGAGACTAGCTGTAGGTGTCTGCACGGGCAAATGTAACGCTCATTGCCCACCAGGAAGAGGAATTAAACAAAGGCTCAGTGTGCCCTGCTGGAAACAGATTAGGGCCTGAAGCAATCCTGCGGTTTTGTGCCCAGCTCACAAGAAAGCGAGTTGAAGAAAGGAGCTCAGGGGCACTGTACTTCACAAACCTGCAGAGTTATAAATGACAGCTATCCTCCAAAAATATATTGAAGTAAGCCTGCGAAGGGGACTTGAAAGCGGGGCTGAATTTCAGGAAAACGATTGCAGGGGGTAGACTGGAATTGCCCTGAAAGCATAGGAAAAGAGGCACAACGTCGACAATGATGCACTTGGCCAAAAAGGGCGTATGCGTTTTTTCCTGAATATATTTAGGAAAAATCGCATACGCCCTTTTTGGCCAACCAAGCAAGCCTGTAAAGGAAATCTGCACTACAATGAAATCTCACTGCCCCCCTGGGCAAAAGGGCCATCTGAAAAAAGTGTAAAATCCAGAAAGGTAGGACAGGATATGGAGAACAGGGAGCCTTGTTATGCTGATTGGCAGGATGTAAATTGCCAGCAGCCACACTGGAGAAGTGTATGGTGTTTCCTGAAACACGTAAGATACAAAGCAACACAGCCTATGGCACTTCCACTTATGGTCCTATAGCTTACGGAAATTAAAATCAAAAACAGACAGCCACCCCAATATTTGGGACGCCTGTGTTCTCAAGAAGCTCGTCTACAGTATCAGGTAAATATCCCAGAAAGCAAAAAATGGATAAAGAAGTTGTGGCACGTACGTACAATGCAATATCACTCAGCAAAGAAATCTGTGTCATCAGGCCCGTAGCGGCATAGTGAGTGGATGCAGGTACGGTGATTCTACGTGAACTACGTCACACAGAAAAAGAAACATCATAAGATATCTCTAATACACGGAATGTAAACTTGACTACACATGAACTGAATTACAAAAAAGAACAGGGTCTCAAATTTAGAAAACCAACTAGTGCTTGCTTATGGGGAAAGGTGCGTTAGGGTGCTGCATAAAACCAGAGACTGAAATTGGCACAGATAACTTTCCATAAGCCAAATATGTAATAGACAAGACCTACTCCTTGCTCAACGAAATGGACCCAACACCACATATTCAACGCCTAGGAATATACCTGACTAGGAAGAATCTTAAAACCCATGGATATATATGTCTCCGTAAGAGAATCAAGCGTGTGTACAGCGGCCGAAACGCAGCAGTGAAAATCCGATAAATCCCATTATCAAAATAAATTTCGAAAACAAAACACAAAGACAGTGAAATAGAGAGAAATTGTTAAATAATTAACTCAGGGCATGTGATGCAACCGGGATTTACCACATCTACACCCAGAGCTGGTTGAGACATAAGGCTGGACACTTCAGGCTGATAGCATTGGTGAGTTTCGGTGAGCAAATGCAGACCCTCTGAAGTCATACTGCATGGTACCCATTCCATGGGTCCTCACTCTCCAGGTTCAAGGGATTCTTCCTCCAGCTAAAACATGCATGGGAAACCCAGAGTATCGTCCACCGTGTGATTGGGAAATGATTTAAAATGCATCTCAGTTTTCGTTTCCTTGTCCTCGGGTTCACCATTCCAGATGCTTTACTAACACTCTCCCCGCTTGGAGAGTCAGTGCCTTTAACCTCCTGTTTCACACAGCTTGCAATTTCTGTGCAAGATGAACAGGAATAGGGAGAACCAATGAGAGACTAGCTGTAGGTGTCTGCACGGGCAAATGTAACGCTCATTGCCCACCAGGAAGAGGAATTAAACAAAGGCTCAGTGTGCCCTGCTGGAAACAGATTAGGGCCTGAAGCAATCCTGCGGTTTTGTGCCCAGCTCACAAGAAAGCGAGTTGAAGAAAGGAGCTCAGGGGCACTGTACTTCACAAACCTGCAGAGTTATAAATGACAGCTATCCTCCAAAAATATATTGAAGTAAGCCTGCGAAGGGGACTTCAAAGCGGGGCTGAATTTCAGGAAAACGATTGCAGGGGGTAGACTGGAATTGCCCTGAAAGCATAGGAAAAGAGGCACAACGTCGATAATGATGCACTTGGCCAAAAAGGGCGTATGCGTTTTTTACTGAATATATTCAGGAAAAAATGCATACGCACTTTTTGGCCAACCAAGCAAGCCTGTAAAGGAAATCTGCACTACAATGAAGTCTCATTGCCCCCCCGGGCAAAAGGGCTGTCTGAAAAAACTGTAAAATCCAGAAAGGTAGGACAGGATGTGGAGAACAGGGAGCCTTGTTATGCTGATTGGCAGGATGTAAATTGCCAGCAGCCACCCTGGAGAAGTGTATGGTGTTTCCTGAAACACGTAAGAAACAAAGCAACACAGCCTATGGCACTTCCACTTATGGTCCTATAGCTTACGGAAATTAAAATCAAAAACAGACAGCCACCCCAATATTTGGGACGGCTGTGTTCACAAGAAGCTCGTCTACAGTATCAGGTAAATATCCCAGAAAGCAAAAAATGGATAAAGAAGTTGTGGCACGTACGTGCAATGCAATATCACTCAGCAATGAAATCTGTGTCATCAGGCCCGTAGCGGCATAGTGAGTGGATGCAGGTACGGTGATTCTACGTGAACTACGTCACACAGAAAAAGAAACATCATAAGATATCACTAATACACGGAATGTAAACTTGACTACACATGAACTGAATTACAAAACAGAACAGGGTCTCAAATTTAGAAAACCAACTAGTGCTTGCTTATGGGGAAAGGTGCGTTGGGGTGCTGCATAAAACCAGAGACTGAAATTAGCACAGATAACATTCCATAAGCCAAATATGTAATAGATAAGACCTACTCCTTGCTCAACGAAATGGACTCAACACCACATATTCAACGCCTAGGAATATACCTGACTAGGAAGAATCTTAAAACCCATGGATATATATGTCTCCGTAAGAGAATCAAGCGTGTGTACAGCGGCGGAAATGCATCAGTGAAAATCCGATAAATCCCATTATCAAAATAAATTTCGAAAACAAAACACAAAGACAGTGAAATAGAGAGCAATTCTTAAATACTTCACTCAGGGCATGTGATGCAACCGGGATTTACCACATCTACACCCAGAGCTGGTTGAGACATAAGGCTGGACACTTCAGGCTGATAGCATTGGTGAGTTTCGGTGAGCAAATGCAGACCCTTTGAAGTCATACTGCATGGTACCCATTCCATGGGTCCCAACTCTCCAGGTTCAAGGGATTCTTCCTCCAGCTAAAACATGCATGGGAAACCCAGAGTATCGTCCACCGTGTGATTGGGAAACGATTTAAAATGCATCTCAGTTTTCGTATCCTGGTCCTCGGGTTCACCATTCCAGATGCTTTACTAACACTCTCCCCGCTTGGAGAGTCAGTGCCTTTAACCTCCTGTTTGGCACAGCTTGCAAATTCTGTGCAAGATGAACAGGAATAGGGAGAACCAATGAGAGACTAGCTGTAGGTGTCTGCACGGGCAAATGTAACGCTCATTACCGACCAGGAAGAGGAATTAAACAAAGGCTCAGCGTGCCCTGCTGAAAAGAGATTAGGGCCTTAAGCAATCCTGCAGTTTTGTGCCCAGCTCACAAAAAAGCGATTTGAAGAAAGGAGCTCAGGGGCACTGTAATTCACAAACCTGCAGAGTTATAAATGACAGCTATCCTCCAAAAATATATTGAAGTAAGCCTGCGAAGGGGACTTGAAAGCGGGGCAGAATTTCAGGAAAACGATTGCAGGGGTAGACTGGAATTGCCCTGAAAGCATAGGAAAAGAGGCACAACGTCGACAATGATGCACTTGGCCAAAAAGGGCGTATGCGTTTTTTCCTGAATATATTCAGGAAAAAACGCATACGCCTTTTTGGCCAACCAAGCAAGCCTGTAAAGGAAATCTGCACTACAATGAAATCTCACTGCCCCCCAGGGCAAAAGGGCCATCTGAAAAAAGTGTAAAATCCAGAAAGGTAGGACAGGATATGGAGAACAGGGAGCCTTGTTATGCTGATTGGCAGGATGTAAATTGCCAGCAGCCACACTGGAGAAGTGTATGGTGTTTCCTGAAACACGTAAGATACAAAGCAACACAGCCTATGGCACTTCCACTTATGGTCCTATAGCTTACGGAAATTAAAATCAAAAACAGACAGCCACCCCAATATTTGGGACGGCTGTGTTCACAAGAAGCTCGTCTACAGTATCAGGTAAATATCCCAGAAAGCAAAAAATGGATAAAGAAGTTGTGGCACGTACGTACAATGCAATATCACTCAGCAATGAAATCTGTGTCATCAGGCCCGTAGCGGCATAGTGAGTGGATGCAGGTACGGTGATTCAACGTGAACTACGTCACACAGAAAAAGAAACATCATAAAATATCACTAATACACGGAATGTAAACTTGACTACACATGAACTGAATTACAAAACAGAACAGGGTCTCAAATTTAGAAAACCAACTAGTGCTTGCTTATGGGGAAAGGTGCCTTGGGGTGCTGCATAAAACCAGAGACTGAAATTAGCACAATTAACTTTCCATAAGCCAAATATGTAATAGACAAGACCTACTCCTTGCTCAACGAAATGGACCCAACACCACATATTCAACGCCTAGGAATATACCTGACTAGGAAGAATCTTAAAACCCATGGATATATATGTCTCCGTAAGAGAATCAAGCGTGTGTACAGCGGCCGAAACGCAGCAGTGAAAATCCGATAAATCCCATTATCAAAATAAATTTCGAAAACAAAACACAAAGACAGTGAAATAGAGAGAAATTGTTAAATAATTCACTCAGGGCATGTGATGCAACCGGGATTTACCACATCTACACCCAGAGCTGGTTGAGACATAAGGCTGGACACTTCAGGCTGATAGCATTGGTGAGTTTCGGTGAGCAAATGCAGACCCTTTGAAG
Organism: Phocoena phocoena; assembly: GCF_963924675.1. Taxonomy (NCBI): domain Eukaryota; kingdom Metazoa; phylum Chordata; class Mammalia; order Artiodactyla; family Phocoenidae; genus Phocoena; species Phocoena phocoena. The sequence goes on from NW_027077668.1 coordinate 37,496, forward strand.
TCATACTGCATGGTACCCATTCCATGGGTCCCAACTCTCCAGGTTCAAGGGATTCTTCCTCCAGCTAAAACATGCATGGGAAACCCAGAGTATCGTCCACCGTGTGATTGGGAAATGATTTAAAATGCATCTCAGTTTTCGTTTCCTTGTCCTCGGGTTCACCATTCCAGATGCTTTACTAACATTCTCCCCGCTTGGAGAGTCAGTGCCTTTAACCTCCTGTTTCGCACAGCTTGCAATTTCTGTGCAAGATGAACAGGAATAGGGAGAACCAATGAGAGACTAGCTGTAGGTGTCTGCACGGGCAAATGTAACGCTCATTGCCCACCAGGAAGAGGAATTAAACAAAGGCTCAGTGTGCCCTGCTGGAAACAGATTAGGGCCTGAAGCAATCCTGCGGTTTTGTGCCCAGCTCACAAGAAAGCGAGTTGAAGAAAGGAGCTCAGGGGCACTGTACTTCACAAACCTGCAGAGTTATAAATGACAGCTATCCTCCAAAAATATATTGAAGTAAGCCTGCGAAGGGGACTTGAAAGCGGGGCTGAATTTCAGGAAAACGATTGCAGGGGGTAGACTGGAATTGCCCTGAAAGCATAGGAAAAGAGGCACAACGTCGACAATGATGCACTTGGCCAAAAAGGGCGTATGCGTTTTTTCCTGAATATATTTAGGAAAAAACGCATACGCCCTTTTTGGCCAACCAAGCAAGCCTGTAAAGGAAATCTGCACTACAATGAAATCTCACTGCCCCCCTGGGCAAAAGGGCCATCTGAAAAAAGTGTAAAATCCAGAAAGGTAGGACAGGATATGGAGAACAGGGAGCCTTGTTATGCTGATTGGCAGGATGTAAATTGCCAGCAGCCACACTGGAGAAGTGTATGGTGTTTCCTGAAACACGTAAGATACAAAGCAACACAGCCTATGGTACTTCCACTTATGGTCCTATAGCTTACGGAAATTAAAATCAAAAACAGACAGCCACCCCAATATTTGGGACGCCTGTGTTCTCAAGAAGCTCGTCTACAGTATCAGGTAAATATCCCAGAAAGCAAAAAATGGATAAAGAAGTTGTGGCACGTACGTACAATGCAATATCACTCAGCAATGAAATCTGTGTCATCAGGCCCGTAGCGGCATAGTGAGTGGATGCAGGTACGGTGATTCTACGTGAACTACGTCACACAGAAAAAGAAACATCATAAGATATCACTAATACACGGAATGTAAACTTGACTACACATGAACTGAATTACAAAAAAGAACAGGGTCTCAAATTTAGAAAACCAACTAGTGCTTGCTTATGGGGAAAGGTGCCGTGGGGTGCTGCATAAAACCAGAGACTGAAATTAGCACAGATAACTTTCCATAAGCCAAATATGTAATAGACAAGACCTACTCCTTGCTCAACGAAATGGACCCAACACCACATATTCAACGCCTAGGAATATACCTGACTAGGAAGAATCTTAAAACCCATGGATATATATGTCTCCGTAAGAGAATCAAGCATGTGTACAGTGGCCGAAACGCAGCAGTGAAAATCTGATAAATCCGATTATCAAAATAAATTTCGAAAACAAAACACAAAGACAGTGAAATAGAGAGCAATTCTTAAATAATTCACTCAGGGCATGTGATGCAACCGGGATTGACCACATCTACACCCAGAGCTGGTTGAGACATAAGGCTGGACACTTCAGGCTGATAGCATTGGTGAGTTTCGGTGAGCAAATGCAGACCCTTTGAAGTCATACTGCATGGTACCCATTCCATGGGTCCCAACTCTCCAGGTTCAAGGGATTCTTCCTCCAGCTAAAACATGCATGGGAAACCCAGAGTATCGTCCACCGTGTGATTGGGAAATGATTTAAAATGCATCTCAGTTTTCGTTTCCTTGTCCTCGGGTTCACCATTCCAGATGCTTTACTAACACTCTCCCCGCTTGGAGAGTCAGTGCCTTTAAACTCCTGTTTCGCACAGCTTGCAATTTCTGTGCAAGATGAACAGGAATAGGGAGAACCAATGAGAGACTAGCTGTAGGTGTCTGCACGGGCAAATGTAACGCTCATTGCCCACCAGGAAGAGGAATTAAACAAAGGCTCAGTGTGCCCTGCTGGAAACAGATTAGGGCCTGAAGCAATCCTGCGGTTTTGTGCCCAGCTCACAAGAAAGCGAGTTGAAGAAAGGAGCTCAGGGGCACTGTAATTCACAAACCTGCAGAGTTATAAATGACAGCTATCCTCCAAAAATATATTGAAGTAAGCCTGCGAAGGGGACTTGAAAGCGGGGCTGAATTTCAGGAAAACGATGGCAGGGGGTAGACTGGAATTGCCCTGAAAGCATAGGAAAAGAGGCACAACGTCGACAATGATGCACTTGGCCAAAAAGGGCGTATGCGTTTCTTCCTGAATATATTTAGGAAAAATCGCATACGCCCTTTTTGGCCAACCAAGCAAGCCTGTAAAGGAAATCTGCACTACAATGAAATCTCACTGCCCCCCTGGGCTAAAGGGCCATCTGAAAAAAGTGTAAAATCCAGAAAGGTAGGACAGGATATGGAGAACAGGGAGCCTTGTTATGCTGATTGGCAGGATGTAAATTGCCAGCAGCCACACTGGAGAAGTGTATGGTGTTTCCTGAAACACGTATGATACAAAGCAAAACAGCCTATGGCACTTCCACTTATGGTCCTATAGCTTACGGAAATTAAAATCAAAAACAGACAGCCACCCCAATATTTGGGACGCCTGTGTTCACAAGAAGCTCGTCTACAGTATCAGGTAAATATCCCAGAAAGCAAAAAATGGATAAAGAAGTTGTGGCACGTACGTACAATGCAATATCACTCAGCAATGAAATCTGTGTCATCAGGCCCGTAGCGGCATAGTGAGTGGATGCAGGTACGGTGATTCTACGTGAACTACGTCACACAGAAAAAGAAACATCATAAGATATCACTAATACACGGAATGTAAACTTGACTACACATGAACTGAATTACAAAAAAGAACAGGGTCTCAAATTTAGAAAACCAACTAGTGCTTGCTTATGGGGAAAGGTGCCTTGGGGTGCTGCATAAAACCAGAGACTGAAATTAGCACAGATAACTTTCCATAAGCCAAATATGTAATAGACAAGACCTACTCCTTGCTCAACGAAATGGACCCAACACCACATATTCAACGCCTAGGAATATACCTGACTAGGAAGAATGTTAAAACCCATGGATATATATGTCTCCGTAAGAGAATCAAGCGTGTGTACAGTGGCCGAAACGCAGCAGTGAAAATCTGATAAATCCCATTATCAAAATAAATTTCGAAAACAAAACACAAAGACAGTGAAATAGAGAGCAATTCTTAAATAATTCACTCAGGGCATGTGATGCAACCGGGATTGACCACATCTACACCCAGAGCTGGTTGAGACATAAAGCTGGACACTTCAGGCTGATAGCATTGGTGAGTTTCGGTGAGCAAATGCAGACCCTTTGAAGTCATACTGCATGGTACCCATTCCATGTGTCCCAAATCTCCAGGTTCAAGGCATTCTTCCTCCAGCTAAAACATGCATGGGAAACACAGAGTATCGTCTACCGTGTGATTGGGAAACGATTTTAAATGCATCTCAGTTTTCGTATCCTGGTCCTCGGGTTCACCATTCCAGATGCTTTACTAACACTCTCCCCGCTTGGAGAGTCAGTGCCTTTAACCTCCTGTTTGGCACAGCTTGCAATTTCTGTGCAAGATGAACAGGAATAGGGAGAACCAATGAGAGACTAGCTGTAGGTGTCTGCACGGGCAAATGTAACGCTCATTGCCGACCAGGAAGAGGAATTAAACAAAGGCTCAGCGTGCCCTGATGAAAACAGATTAGGGCCTGAAGCAATCCTGCGGTTTTGTGCCCATCTCACAAGAAAGCGAGTTGAAGAAAGGAGCTCAGGGGCACTGTACTTCACAAACCTGCAAAGTTATAAATGACAGCTATCCTCCAAAAATATATTGAAGTAAGCCTGCGAAGGGGACTTGAAAGCGGGGCAGAATTTCAGGAAAACGATTGCAGGGTGTAGACTGGAATTGCCCTGAAAGCATAGGAAAAGAGGCACAATGTTGACAATGATGCACTTGGCCAAAAAGGGCGTATGCGTTTTTTCCTGAATATATTCAGGAAAAAACGCATACGCCCTTTTTGGCCAACCAAGCAAGCCTGTAAAGGAAATCCTCACTACAATGAAATCTCACTGCCCCCGGGCAAAAGGGCCATCTTAAAAAAGTGTAAAATCCAGAAAGGTAGGACAGGATATGGAGAACAGGGAGCCTTGTTATGCTGATTGGCAGGATGTAAATTGCCAGCAGCCACCTTGGAGGAATGTATGGTGTTTCCTGAAACACGTAAGAAACAAAGCAACACAGCCTATGGCACTTCCACTTATGGTCCTATAGCTTACGGAAATTAAACTCAGAAACAGACAGCCACCCCAATATTTGGGACGGCGGTGTTCACAAGAAGCTCGTCTACAGTATCAGGTAAATATCCCAGAAAGCAAAAAATGGATAAAGAAGTTGTGGCACGTACGTGCAATGCAATATAACTCAGCAATGAAATCTGTGTCATCAGGCCCGTAGCGGCATAGTGAGTGGATGCACATACGGTGATTCTACGTGAACTACGTCACACAGAAAAAGAAACATCATAAGATATCACTAATACACGGAATGTAAACTTGACTACACATGAACTGAATTACAAAACAGAACAGGGTCTCAAATTTAGAAAACCAACTAGTGCTTGCTTATGGGGAAAGGTGCGTTGGGGTGCTGCATAAAACCAGAGACTGAAATTAGCACAGATAACATTCCATAAGCCAAATATGTAATAGACAAGACCTACTCCTTGCTCAACGAAATGGACTCAATACCACATATTCAACGCCTAGGAATATACCTGACTAGGAAGAATCTTAAAACCCATGGATATATATGTCTCCGAAAGAGAATCAAGCGTGTGTACAGCTGCGGAAATGCAGCAGTGCAAATCCGATAAATCCCATTATCAAAATAAATTTCGAAAACAAAACACAAAGACAGTGAAATAGAGAGCAATTCTTAAATAATTCACTCAGGGCATGTGATGCAACCGGGACTGACCACATCTACACCCAGAGCTGGTTGAGACATAAGGCTGGACACTTCAGGCTGATAGCACTGGTGAGTTTCGGTGAGCAAATGCAGACCCTTTGAAGTCATACTGCATGGTACCCATTCCATGGGTCCCAACTCTCCAGGTTCAAGGCATTCTTCCTCCAGCTAAAACATGCATGGGAAACCCAGAGTATCGTCCACCGTGTGATTGGGAAACGATTTAAAATGCATCTCAGTTTTCGTATCCTGGTCCTCGGGTTCACCATTCCAGATGCTTTACTAACACTCTCCCCGCTTGGAGAGTCAGTGCCTTTAACCTCCTGTTTGGCACAGCTTGCCATTTCTGTGCAAGATGAACAGGAATAGGGAGAACCAATGAGAGAGTAGCTGTAGGTGTCTGCACGGGCAAATGTAACGCTCATTGCCCACCAGGAAGAGGAATTAAACAAAGGCTCAGTGTGCCCTGCTGGAAACAGATTAGGGCCTGAAGCAATCCTGCGGTTTTGTGCCCAGCTCACAAGAAAGCGAGTTGAAGAATGGAGCTCAGGGGCACTGTACTTCACAAACCTGCAGAGTTATAAATGACAGCTATCCTCCAAAAATATATTGAAGTAAGCCTGCGAAGGGGACTTGAAAGCGGGGCTGAATTTCAGGAAAACGATTGCAGGGGGTAGACTGGAATTGCCCTGAAAGCATAGGAAAAGAGGCACAACGTCGACAATGATGCACTTGGCCAAAAAGGGCGTATGCGTTTTTTCCTGAATATATTCAGGAAAAAACGCATACGCCCTTTTTGGCCAACCAAGCAAGCCTGTAAAGGAAATCTGCACTACAATGAAGTCTCACTGCCCCCCGGGCAAAAGGGCCATCTGAAATAAGTGTAAAATCCAGAAAGGTAGGACAGGATATGGAGAACAGGGAGCCTTGTTATGCAGATTGGCAGGATGTAAATTGCCAGCAGCCACCCTGGAGAAGTGTATGGTGTTTCCTGAAACACGTGAGAAACAAAGCAACACAGCCTATGGCACTTCCACTTATGGTCCTATAGCTTACGGAAATTAAAATCAAAAACAGACAGCCACCCCAATATTTGGGACGGCTGTGTTCACAAGAAGCTCGTCTACAGTATCAGGTAAATATCCCAGAAAGCAAAAAATGGATAAAGAAGTTGTGGCATGTACGTACAATGCAATATCACTCAGCAATGAAATCTGTGTCATCAGGCCCGTAGCGGCATAGTGAGTGGATGCAGGTACGGTGATTCTACGTGAACTACGTCACACAGAAAAAGAAACATCATAAGATATCACTAATACACGGAATGTAAACTTGACTACAGATAAACTGAATTACAAAACAGAACAGGGTCTCAAATTTAGAAACCCAACTAGTGCTTGCTTATGGGGAAAGGTGCCTTGGGGTGCTGCATAAAACCAGAGACTGAAATTAGCACAGATAACTTTCCATAAGCCAAATATGTAATAGACAAGACCTACTCCTTGCTCAACGAAATGGACCCAACACCACATATTCAACGCCTAGGAATATACCTGACTAGGAAGAATCTTAAAACCCATGGATATATATGTCTCCAAAAGAGAATCAAGCGTGTGTACAGCGGCCGAAACGCAGCAGTGAAAATCCGATAAATCCCATTATTAAAATAAATTTCGAAAACAAAACACAAAGACAGTGAAATAGAGAGCAATTCTTAAATAATTCACTCAGGGCATGTGATGCAACCGGGATTTACCACATCTACACCCAGAGCTGGTTGAGACATAAGGCTGGACACTTCAGGCTGATAGCACTGGTGAGTTTCGGTGAGCAAATGCAGACCCTTTGAAGTCATACTGCATGGTACCTATTCCATGGGTCCCAACTCTCCAGGTTAAAGGCATTCTTCCTCCAGCTAAAACATGCATGGGAAACCCAGAGTATCGTCCACCGTGTGATTGGGAAACGATTTAAAATGCATCTCAGTTTTCGTATCCTGGTCCTCGGGTTCACCATTCCAGATGCTTTACTAACACTCTCCCCGCTTGGAGAGTCAGTGCCTTTAACCTCCTGTTTGGCACAGCTTGCAATTTCTGTGCAAGATGAACAGGAATAGGGAGAACCAATGAGAGACTAGCTGTAGGTGTCTGCACGGGCAAATGTAACGCTCATTGCCGACCAGGAAGAGGAATTAAACAAAGGCTCAGCGTGCCCTGATGAAAACAGATTAGGGCCTGAAGCAATCCTGCGGTTTTGTGCCCAGCTCACAAGAAAGCGAGTTGAAGAAAGGAGCTCAGGGGCACTGTACTTTACAAACCTGCAGAGTTATAAATGACAGCTATCCTCCAAAAATATATTGAAGTAAGCCTGCGAAGGGGACTTGAAAGCGGGGCAGAATTTCAGGAAAACGATTGCAGGGTGTAGACTGGAATTGCCCTGAAAGCATAGGAAAAGAGGCACAACGTCGACAATGATGCACTTGGCCAAAAAGGGCGTATGCGTTTTTTCCTGAATATATTCAGGAAAAAACGCATACGCCCTTTTTGGCCAACCAAGCAAGCCTGTAAAGGAAATCTGCACTACAATGAAGTCTCACTGCCCCCCCCGGGCAAAAGGGCCATCTGAAAAAACTGTAAAATCCAGAAAGGTAGGACAGGATATGGAGAACAGGGAGCCTTGTTATGCTGATTGGCAGGATGTAAATTGCCAGCAGCCACCCTGGAGAAGTGTATGGTGTTTCCTGAAACACGTAAGAAACAAAGCAACACAGCCTATGGCACTTCCACTTATGGTCCTATAGCTTACGGAAATTAAAATCAAAAACAGACAGCCACCCCAATATTTGGGACGGCTGTGTTCACAAGAAGCTCGTCTACAGTATCAGGTAAATATCCCAGAAAGCAAAAAATGGATAAAGAAGTTGTGGCACGTACGTACAATGCAATATCACTCAGCAATGAAATCTGTGTCATCAGGCCCGTAGCGGCATAGTGAGTGGATGCAGGTACGGTGATTCTACGTGAACTACGTCACACAGAAAAAGAAACATCATAAGATATCACTAATACACGGAATGTAAACTTGACTACACATGAACTGAATTACAAAACAGAACAGGGTCTCAAATTTAGAAAACCAACTAGTGCTTGCTTATGGGGAAAGGTGCCGTGGGGTGCTGCATAAAACCAGAGACTGAAATTAGCACAGATAACTTTCCATAAGCCAAATATGTAATAGACAAGACCTACTCCTTGCTCAACGAAATGGACCCAACACCACATATTCAACGCCTAGGAATATACCTGACTAGGAAGAATCTTAAAACCCATGGATATATATGTCTCCGTAAGAGAATCAAGCATGTGTACAGTGGCCGAAACGCAGCAGTGAAAATCTGATAAATCCGATTATCAAAATAAATTTCGAAAACAAAACACAAAGACAGTGAAATAGAGAGCAATTCTTAAATAATTCACTCAGGGCATGTGATGCAACCGGGATTGACCACATCTACACCCAGAGCTGGTTGAGACATAAGGCTGGACACTTCAGGCTGATAGCATTGGTGAGTTTCGGTGAGCAAATGCAGACCCTTTGAAGTCATACTGCATGGTACCCATTCCATGGGTCCCAACTCTCCAGGTTCAAGGGATTCTTCCTCCAGCTAAAACATGCATGGGAAACCCAGAGTATCGTCCACCGTGTGATTGGGAAATGATTTAAAATGCATCTCAGTTTTCGTTTCCTTGTCCTCGGGTTCACCATTCCAGATGCTTTACTAACACTCTCCCCGCTTGGAGAGTCAGTGCCTTTAAACTCCTGTTTCGCACAGCTTGCAATTTCTGTGCAAGATGAACAGGAATAGGGAGAACCAATGAGAGACTAGCTGTAGGTGTCTGCACGGGCAAATGTAACGCTCATTGCCCACCAGGAAGAGGAATTAAACAAAGGCTCAGTGTGCCCTGCTGGAAACAGATTAGGGCCTGAAGCAATCCTGCGGTTTTGTGCCCAGCTCACAAGAAAGCGAGTTGAAGAAAGGAGCTCAGGGGCACTGTAATTCACAAACCTGCAGAGTTATAAATGACAGCTATCCTCCAAAAATATATTGAAGTAAGCCTGCGAAGGGGACTTGAAAGCGGGGCTGAATTTCAGGAAAACGATGGCAGGGGGTAGACTGGAATTGCCCTGAAAGCATAGGAAAAGAGGCACAACGTCGACAATGATGCACTTGGCCAAAAAGGGCGTATGCGTTTCTTCCTGAATATATTTAGGAAAAATCGCATACGCCCTTTTTGGCCAACCAAGCAAGCCTGTAAAGGAAATCTGCACTACAATGAAATCTCACTGCCCCCCTGGGCTAAAGGGCCATCTGAAAAAAGTGTAAAATCCAGAAAGGTAGGACAGGATATGGAGAACAGGGAGCCTTGTTATGCTGATTGGCAGGATGTAAATTGCCAGCAGCCACACTGGAGAAGTGTATGGTGTTTCCTGAAACACGTATGATACAAAGCAAAACAGCCTATGGCACTTCCACTTATGGTCCTATAGCTTACGGAAATTAAAATCAAAAACAGACAGCCACCCCAATATTTGGGACGCCTGTGTTCACAAGAAGCTCGTCTACAGTATCAGGTAAATATCCCAGAAAGCAAAAAATGGATAAAGAAGTTGTGGCACGTACGTACAATGCAATATCACTCAGCAATGAAATCTGTGTCATCAGGCCCGTAGCGGCATAGTGAGTGGATGCAGGTACGGTGATTCTACGTGAACTACGTCACACAGAAAAAGAAACATCATAAGATATCACTAATACACGGAATGTAAACTTGACTACACATGAACTGAATTACAAAAAAGAACAGGGTCTCAAATTTAGAAAACCAACTAGTGCTTGCTTATGGGGAAAGGTGCCTTGGGGTGCTGCATAAAACCAGAGACTGAAATTAGCACAGATAACTTTCCATAAGCCAAATATGTAATAGACAAGACCTACTCCTTGCTCAACGAAATGGACCCAACACCACATATTCAACGCCTAGGAATATACCTGACTAGGAAGAATGTTAAAACCCATGGATATATATGTCTCCGTAAGAGAATCAAGCGTGTGTACAGTGGCCGAAACGCAGCAGTGAAAATCTGATAAATCCCATTATCAAAATAAATTTCGAAAACAAAACACAAAGACAGTGAAATAGAGAGCAATTCTTAAATAATTCACTCAGGGCATGTGATGCAACCGGGATTGACCACATCTACACCCAGAGCTGGTTGAGACATAAAGCTGGACACTTCAGGCTGATAGCATTGGTGAGTTTCGGTGAGCAAATGCAGACCCTTTGAAGTCATACTGCATGGTACCCATTCCATGTGTCCCAAATCTCCAGGTTCAAGGCATTCTTCCTCCAGCTAAAACATGCATGGGAAACACAGAGTATCGTCTACCGTGTGATTGGGAAACGATTTTAAATGCATCTCAGTTTTCGTATCCTGGTCCTCGGGTTCACCATTCCAGATGCTTTACTAACACTCTCCCCGCTTGGAGAGTCAGTGCCTTTAACCTCCTGTTTGGCACAGCTTGCAATTTCTGTGCAAGATGAACAGGAATAGGGAGAACCAATGAGAGACTAGCTGTAGGTGTCTGCACGGGCAAATGTAACGCTCATTGCCGACCAGGAAGAGGAATTAAACAAAGGCTCAGCGTGCCCTGATGAAAACAGATTAGGGCCTGAAGCAATCCTGCGGTTTTGTGCCCATCTCACAAGAAAGCGAGTTGAAGAAAGGAGCTCAGGGGCACTGTACTTCACAAACCTGCAAAGTTATAAATGACAGCTATCCTCCAAAAATATATTGAAGTAAGCCTGCGAAGGGGACTTGAAAGCGGGGCAGAATTTCAGGAAAACGATTGCAGGGTGTAGACTGGAATTGCCCTGAAAGCATAGGAAAAGAGGCACAATGTTGACAATGATGCACTTGGCCAAAAAGGGCGTATGCGTTTTTTCCTGAATATATTCAGGAAAAAACGCATACGCCCTTTTTGGCCAACCAAGCAAGCCTGTAAAGGAAATCCTCACTACAATGAAATCTCACTGCCCCCGGGCAAAAGGGCCATCTTAAAAAAGTGTAAAATCCAGAAAGGTAGGACAGGATATGGAGAACAGGGAGCCTTGTTATGCTGATTGGCAGGATGTAAATTGCCAGCAGCCACCTTGGAGGAATGTATGGTGTTTCCTGAAACACGTAAGAAACAAAGCAACACAGCCTATGGCACTTCCACTTATGGTCCTATAGCTTACGGAAATTAAACTCAGAAACAGACAGCCACCCCAATATTTGGGACGGCGGTGTTCACAAGAAGCTCGTCTACAGTATCAGGTAAATATCCCAGAAAGCAAAAAATGGATAAAGAAGTTGTGGCACGTACGTGCAATGCAATATAACTCAGCAATGAAATCTGTGTCATCAGGCCCGTAGCGGCATAGTGAGTGGATGCACATACGGTGATTCTACGTGAACTACGTCACACAGAAAAAGAAACATCATAAGATATCACTAATACACGGAATGTAAACTTGACTACACATGAACTGAATTACAAAACAGAACAGGGTCTCAAATTTAGAAAACCAACTAGTGCTTGCTTATGGGGAAAGGTGCGTTGGGGTGCTGCATAAAACCAGAGACTGAAATTAGCACAGATAACATTCCATAAGCCAAATATGTAATAGACAAGACCTACTCCTTGCTCAACGAAATGGACTCAATACCACATATTCAACGCCTAGGAATATACCTGACTAGGAAGAATCTTAAAACCCATGGATATATATGTCTCCGAAAGAGAATCAAGCGTGTGTACAGCTGCGGAAATGCAGCAGTGCAAATCCGATAAATCCCATTATCAAAATAAATTTCGAAAACAAAACACAAAGACAGTGAAATAGAGAGCAATTCTTAAATAATTCACTCAGGGCATGTGATGCAACCGGGACTGACCACATCTACACCCAGAGCTGGTTGAGACATAAGGCTGGACACTTCAGGCTGATAGCACTGGTGAGTTTCGGTGAGCAAATGCAGACCCTTTGAAGTCATACTGCATGGTACCCATTCCATGGGTCCCAACTCTCCAGGTTCAAGGCATTCTTCCTCCAGCTAAAACATGCATGGGAAACCCAGAGTATCGTCCACCGTGTGATTGGGAAACGATTTAAAATGCATCTCAGTTTTCGTATCCTGGTCCTCGGGTTCACCATTCCAGATGCTTTACTAACACTCTCCCCGCTTGGAGAGTCAGTGCCTTTAACCTCCTGTTTGGCACAGCTTGCCATTTCTGTGCAAGATGAACAGGAATAGGGAGAACCAATGAGAGAGTAGCTGTAGGTGTCTGCACGGGCAAATGTAACGCTCATTGCCCACCAGGAAGAGGAATTAAACAAAGGCTCAGTGTGCCCTGCTGGAAACAGATTAGGGCCTGAAGCAATCCTGCGGTTTTGTGCCCAGCTCACAAGAAAGCGAGTTGAAGAATGGAGCTCAGGGGCACTGTACTTCACAAACCTGCAGAGTTATAAATGACAGCTATCCTCCAAAAATATATTGAAGTAAGCCTGCGAAGGGGACTTGAAAGCGGGGCTGAATTTCAGGAAAACGATTGCAGGGGGTAGACTGGAATTGCCCTGAAAGCATAGGAAAAGAGGCACAACGTCGACAATGATGCACTTGGCCAAAAAGGGCGTATGCGTTTTTTCCTGAATATATTCAGGAAAAAACGCATACGCCCTTTTTGGCCAACCAAGCAAGCCTGTAAAGGAAATCTGCACTACAATGAAGTCTCACTGCCCCCCGGGCAAAAGGGCCATCTGAAATAAGTGTAAAATCCAGAAAGGTAGGACAGGATATGGAGAACAGGGAGCCTTGTTATGCAGATTGGCAGGATGTAAATTGCCAGCAGCCACCCTGGAGAAGTGTATGGTGTTTCCTGAAACACGTGAGAAACAAAGCAACACAGCCTATGGCACTTCCACTTATGGTCCTATAGCTTACGGAAATTAAAATCAAAAACAGACAGCCACCCCAATATTTGGGACGGCTGTGTTCACAAGAAGCTCGTCTACAGTATCAGGTAAATATCCCAGAAAGCAAAAAATGGATAAAGAAGTTGTGGCATGTACGTACAATGCAATATCACTCAGCAATGAAATCTGTGTCATCAGGCCCGTAGCGGCATAGTGAGTGGATGCAGGTACGGTGATTCTACGTGAACTACGTCACACAGAAAAAGAAACATCATAAGATATCACTAATACACGGAATGTAAACTTGACTACAGATAAACTGAATTACAAAACAGAACAGGGTCTCAAATTTAGAAACCCAACTAGTGCTTGCTTATGGGGAAAGGTGCGTTGGGGTGCTGCATAAAACCAGAGACTGAAATTAGCACAGATAACTTTCCATAAGCCAAATATGTAATAGACAAGACCTACTCCTTGCTCAACGAAATGGACCCAACACCACATATTCAACGCCTAGGAATATACCTGACTAGGAAGAATCTTAAAACCCATGGATATATATGTCTCCAAAAGAGAATCAAGCGTGTGTACAGCGGCCGAAACGCAGCAGTGAAAATCCGATAAATCCCATTATTAAAATAAATTTCGAAAACAAAACACAAAGACAGTGAAATAGAGAGCAATTCTTAAATAATTCACTCAGGGCATGTGATGCAACCGGGATTTACCACATCTACACCCAGAGCTGGTTGAGACATAAGGCTGGACACTTCAGGCTGATAGCACTGGTGAGTTTCGGTGAGCAAATGCAGACCCTTTGAAGTCATACTGCATGGTACCTATTCCATGGGTCCCAACTCTCCAGGTTAAAGGCATTCTTCCTCCAGCTAAAACATGCATGGGAAACCCAGAGTATCGTCCACCGTGTGATTGGGAAACGATTTAAAATGCATCTCAGTTTTCGTATCCTGGTCCTCGGGTTCACCATTCCAGATGCTTTACTAACACTCTCCCCGCTTGGAGAGTCAGTGCCTTTAACCTCCTGTTTGGCACAGCTTGCAATTTCTGTGCAAGATGAACAGGAATAGGGAGAACCAATGAGAGACTAGCTGTAGGTGTCTGCACGGGCAAATGTAACGCTCATTGCCGACCAGGAAGAGGAATTAAACAAAGGCTCAGCGTGCCCTGCTGAAAACAGATTAGGGCCTGAAGCAATCCTGCGGTTTTGTGCCCAGCTCACAAGAAAGCGAGTTGAAGAAAGGAGCTCAGGGGCACTGTACTTTACAAACCTGCAGAGTTATAAATGACAGCTATCCTCCAAAAATATATTGAAGTAAGCCTGCGAAGGGGACTTGAAAGCGGGGCAGAATTTCAGGAAAACGATTGCAGGGTGTAGACTGGAATTGCCCTGAAAGCATAGGAAAAGAGGCACAACGTCGACAATGATGCACTTGGCCAAAAAGGGCGTATGCGTTTTTTCCTGAATATATTCAGGAAAAAACGCATACGCCCTTTTTGGCCAACCAAGCAAGCCTGTAAAGGAAATCTGCACTACAATGAAGTCTCACTGCCCCCCCCGGGCAAAAGGGCCATCTGAAAAAACTGTAAAATCCAGAAAGGTAGGACAGGATATGGAGAACAGGGAGCCTTGTTATGCTGATTGGCAGGATGTAAATTGCCAGCAGCCACCCTGGAGAAGTGTATGGTGTTTCCTGAAACACGTAAGAAACAAAGCAACACAGCCTATGGCACTTCCACTTATGGTCCTATAGCTTACGGAAATTAAAATCAAAAACAGACAGCCACCCCAATATTTGGGACGGCTGTGTTCACAAGAAGCTCGTCTACAGTATCAGGTAAATATCCCAGAAAGCAAAAAATGGATAAAGAAGTTGTGGCACGTACGTACAATGCAATATCACTCAGCAATGAAATCTGTGTCATCAGGCCCGTAGCGGCATAGTGAGTGGATGCAGGTACGGTGATTCTACGTGAACTACGTCACACAGAAAAAGAAACATCATAAGATATCACTAATACACGGAATGTAAACTTGACTACACATGAACTGAATTACAAAACAGAACAGGGTCTCAAATTTAGAAAACCAACTAGTGCTTGCTTATGGGGAAAGGTGCCTTGGGGTGCTGCATAAAACCAGAGACTGAAATTAGCACAGATAACTTACCATAAGCCAAATATGTAATAGACAAGACCTACTCCTTGCTCAACGAAATGGACCCAACACCACATATTCAACGCCTAGGAATATACCTGACTAGGAAGAATTTAAAACCCATGGATATATATGTCTCCGTAAGAGAATCAAGCGTGTGTACAGCGGCCGAAACGCAGCAGTGCAAATCCGATAAATCCCATTATCAAAATAAATTTCGAAAACAAAACACAAAGACAGTGAAATAGAGAGCAATTCTTAAATAATTCACTCAGGGCATGTGATGCAACAGGGATTGACCACATCTACACCCAGAGCTGGTTGAGACATAAGGCTGGACACTTCAGGCTGATAGCACTGGTGAGTTTCGGTGAGCAAATGCAGACCCTTTGAAGTCATACTGCATGGTACCCATTCCATGGGTCCCAACTCTCCAGGTTCAAGGCATTCTTCCTCCAGCTAAACCATGCATGGGAAACACAGAGTATCGTCTACCGTGTGATTGGGAAACGATTTAAAATGCATCTCAGTTTTCGTATCCTGGTCCTCGGGTTCACCATTCCAGATGCTTTACTAACACTCTCCCCGCTTGGAGAGTCAGTGCCTTTAACCTCCTGTTTGGCACAGCTTGCAATTTCTGTGCAAGATGAACAGGAATAGGGAGAACCAATGAGAGACTAGCTGTAGGTGTCTGCACAGGCAAATGTAACGCTCATTGCCGACCAGGAAGAGGAATTAAACAAAGGCTCAGCGTGCCCTGCTGAAAACAGATTAGGGCCTGAAGAAATCCTGCGGTTTTGTGCCCAGCTCACAAGAAAGCGAGTTGAAGAAAGGAGCTCAGGGGCACTGTACTTCACAAACCTGCAGAGTTATAAATGACAGCTATCCCCCAAAAATATATTGAAGTAAGCCTGCGAAGGGGACTTGAAAGCGGGGCAGAATTTCAGGAAAACGATTGCAGGGTGTAGACTGGAATTGCCCTGAAAGCATAGGAAAAGAGGCACAACGTCGACAATGATGCACTTGGCCAAAAAGGTCGTATGCGTTTTTTCCTGAATATATTCAGGAAAAAACGCATACGCCCTTTTTGGCCAACCAAGCAAGCCTGTAAAGGAAATCCTCACTACAATGAAATCTCACTGCCCCCCCGGGCAAAAGGGCCATCTGAAAAAAGTGTAAAATCCAGAAAGTTAGGACAGGATATGGAGAACAGGGAGCCTTGTTATGCTGATTGGCAGGATGTAAATTGCCAGCAGCCACCCTGGAGAAGTGTATGGTGTTTCCTAAAACACGTGAGAAACAAAGCAACACAGCCTATGGCACTTCCACTTATTGTCCTATAGCTTACGGAAATTAAAATCAAAAACAGACAGCCACCCCAATATTTGGGACGGCTGTGTTCACAAGAAGCTCGTCTACATTATCAGGTAAATATCCCAGAAAGCAAAAAATGGATAAAGAAGTTGTGGCACGTACGTACAATGCAATATCACGCAGCAATGAAATCTGTGTCATCAGGCCCGTAGCGGCATAGTGAGTGGATGCAGGTATGGTGATTCTACGTGAACTACGTCACACAGAAAAAGAAACATCATAAGATATCACTAATACACGGAATGTAAACTTGACGACTACACATGAACTGAATTACAAAACCGAACAGGGTCTCAAATTTAGAAAACCAACTAGTGCTTGCTTATGGGGAAAGGTGCCTTGGGGTGCTGCATAAAACCAGAGACTGAAATTAGTACAGATAACATTCCATAAGACAAATATGTAATAGACAAGACCTACTCCTTGCTCAACGAAATGGACTCAACACCACATATTCAACGCCTAGGAATATACCTGACTAGGAAGAATCTTAAAACCCATGGTTATATATGTCTCCGTAAGAGAATCAAGCGTGTGTACAGCGGCCGATACGCAGCAGTGAAAATCCGATAAATCCCATTATCAAAATAAATTTCGAAAACAAAACACAAAGACAGTGAAATAGAGAGCGATTCTTAAATAATTCACTCAGGGCATGTGATGCAACCGGGATTGACCACATCTACAGCCAGAGCTTGTTGAGACATAAGGCTGGACACTACAGGCTGATAGCATTGGTGAGTTTCGGTGAGCAAATGCAGACCCTTTGAAGTAATACTGCATGGTACCTATTCCATGGGTCCCAACTCTTCAGGTTCAAGGGATTCTTCCTCCAGCTAAAACATGCATGGGAAACCCACAGTATGGTCCACCGTGTGATTGAGAAACGATTTAAAATGCATCTCAGTTTTCGTATCCTGGTCCTCGGGTTCACCATTCCAGATGCTTTACTAACACTCTCCCCGCTTGGAGAGTCAGTGCCTTTAACCTCCTGTTTCGCACAGCTTGCAATTTCTGTGCAAGATGAACAGGAATAGGGAGAACCAATGAGAGACTAGCTATAGGTGTCTGCACGGGCAAATGTAACGCTCATTTCCCACCAGGAAGAGGAATTAACCAAAGGCTCAGTGTGCCCTGCCGGAAACAGATTAGGGCCTGAAACAATCCTGCGGTTTTGTGCCCAGCTCACAAGAAAGCGAGTTGAAGAAAGGAGTTCAGGGGCACTGTAATTCACAAACCTGCAGAGTTATAAATGACAGTTATCCTCCAAAAATATATTGAAGTACGCCTGCGAAGGGGACTTGAAAGCGGGGCAGAATTTCACGAAAACGATTGCAGGGGATAGACTGGAATTGCCCTGAAAGCATAGGAAAAGAGGCACAACGTCGACAATGATGCACTTGGCCAAAAAGGGCGTATGCGTTTTTTCCAGAATATATTCAGGAAAAAACGCATACGCCCTTTTTGGCCAACCAAGCAAGCCTGTAAAGGAAATCTGCACTACAATGAAGTCTCACTGCCCCCCGGGCAAGAGGGCCATCTTAAAAAAGTGTAAAATCCAGAAAGGTAGGACAGGATATGGAGAACAGGGAGCCTTGTTATGCTGATTGGCAGGATGTAAATTGCCAACAGCCACCCTGGAGAAGTGTATGGTGTTTCCTGAATCACGTAAGAAATAAAGCAACACAGCCTATGGCAATTGCACTTATGGTCCTATTCCTTAGGGAAATCAAAATCAAAAACAGAGAGCCACTCCAAAGTTTGGGACGGCTGTGTTTCCAAGAAGCTCGTCTACAGTACCAGGTAAATATCCCAGAAAGCAAAAAATGGATAAAGAAGTTGTGGCACGTACGTGCAATGCAATATCACTCAGCAATGAAATCTGTGTCATCAGGCCTGTAGCGGCATAGTGAGTGGATGCAGGTACGGTGATTTTACATGAACTCTGTCACACAGAAAAAGAAACATCATAAGATATCACTAATACACGGAATGTAAACTTGACTACACATGAACTGAATTACAAAACAAAACAGGGTCTCAAATTTAGAAAACCAACTAGTGCTTGCTTATGGGGAAAGGTGCCTTGGGGTACTGCATAAAACCAGAGACTGAAATTAGCACAGATAACATTCCATAAGCCAAATATGTAATAGACAAGACCTACTCCTTGCTCAACGAAATGGACTCAACACCACATATTCAACGCCTAGGAATATACCTGACTAGGAAGAATCTTAAATCCCATGGATATATATGTCTCCGTAAGGGAATCAAGCATGTGTAGAGCGGCCGAAACGCAGCAGTGAAAATCCGATAAATCCCATTATCAAAATAAATTTCGAAAACAAAACACAAAGACAGTGAAATAGAGAGCAATTCTTAAATAATTCACTCAGGGCATGTGATGCAACCGGGATTGACCACATCTACACCCAGAGCTGATTGAGACATAAGGCTGGACACTTCAGGCTAATAGCATTGGTGAGTTTCGGTGAGCAAATGCAGACCCTTTGAAGTCATACTGCATCGTATCTATTCCATGGGTCCCAACACTTCAGGTTCAAGGGATTCTTCCTCCAGCTAAAACATGCATAGGAAACCCACAGTATGGTCCACCGTGTGATTGGGAAACGATTTAAAATGCATCTCACTTTTCGTATCCTGGTCCTCGGGTTCACCATTCCAGATGCTTTACTAACATTCTCCCCGCTTGGAGAGTCAGTGCCTTTAACCTCCTCTTTGGCACAGCTTGCAAATTCTGTGCAAGATGAAAAGGAATAGGGAGAACCAATGAGAGACTAGCTGTAGGTGTCTGCACGGGCAAATGTAACGCTCATTGCCCACCAGGAAGAGGAATTAAACAAAGGCTCAGCGTGCCCTGCTGAAACAGATTAGGGCCTTAAGCAATCCTGCGGTTTTGTGCCCAGCTCACAAGAAAGCGAGTTGAAGAAAGGAGCTCAGGGGCACTGTAATTCACAAACCTGCAGAGTTATAAATGACAGCTATCCTCCAAAAATATATTGATGTAAGCCTGCGAAGGGGACTTGAAAGCGGGGCAGAATTTCAGGAAAACGATTGCAGGGGGTAGACTGGAATTGCCCTGAAAGCATAGGAAAAGAGGCAGAACGTCGACAATGATGCACTTGGCCAAAAAGGGAGTATGCGTTTTTTCCTGAATATATTCAGGAAAAAACGCATACGCCCTTTTTGGCCAACCAAGAAAGCCTGTAAAGGAAATCTGCACTACAATGAAGTCTCACTGCCCCCCGGGCAAAAGGGCCATCTGAAAAAAGTGTAAAATCCAGAAAGGTAGGACAGGATATGGAGAACAGGGAGCCTTGTTATGCTGATTGGCAGGATGTAAATTGCCAGCAGCCACCCTGGAGAAGTGTATGGTGTTTCCTGAAACACGTAAGAAACAAAGCAACACAGCCTATGGCATTTCCACTTATGGTCCTATAGCTTACGGAAATTAAAATCAAAAACAGACAGCCACCCCAATATTTGGGACGGCTGTGTTCACAAGAAGCTCGTCTACAGTATCAGGTAAATATCCCAGAAAGCAAAAAATGGATAAAGAAGTTGTGGCACGTACGTACAATGCAATATCAGTCAGCAATGGAATCTGTGTCATCAGGCCCGTAGCGGCATAGTGAGTGGATGCAGGTACGGTGATTCTACGTGAACTACGTCACACAGAAAAAGAAACATCATAAGATATCACTAATACACGGAATGTAAACTTGACTACACATGAACTGAATTACAAAACAGAACAGGGTCTCAAATTTAGAAAACCAACTAGTGCTTGCTTATGGGGAAAGGTGCCTTTGGGTGCTGCATAAAACCAGAGACTGAAATTAGCACAGATAACTTTACATAAGCCAAATATGTAATAGACAAGACCTACTCCTTGCTCAACGAAATGGACCCAACACCACATAATCAACGCCTAGGAATATACCTGACTAGGAAGAATCTTAAAACCCATGGATATATATGTCTCCATAAGAGAACCAAGCGTGTGTACAGCGGCCAAAACGCAGCAGTGAAAATCCGATAAATCCCATTATGAAAATAAATTTCGAAAACAAAACACAAAGACAGTGAAATAGAGAGCAATTCTTAAAGAATTCACTCAGGGCATGTGATTCAACCGGGATTGACCACATCTACACCCAGAGCTGGTTGAGACATAAGGCTGGACACTTCAGGCTGATAGCATTGGTGAGTTTCGGTGAGCAAATGCAGACCCTTTGAAGTCATACTGCATGGTACCCATTCCATGGGTCCCACCTCTCCAGGTTCAAGGGATTCTTACTCGAGCTAAAACATGCATGGGAAACCCAGAGTATTGTCCACCGTGTGATTGGGAAACGATTTAAAATGCATCTCAGTTTTCGTATCCTGGTCCTTGGGTTCACCATTCCAGATGCTTTACTAACACTCTCCCTGCTTGGAGAGTCAGTGCCTTTAACCTCCTGTTTGGCACAGCTTGCAATTTCTGTGCAAGATGAACAGGAATAGGGAGAACAAATGAGAGACAAGCTGTAGGTGTCTGCACGGGCAAATGTAACGCTCATTTCCGACCAGGAAGAGGAATTAACCAAAGGCTCAGCATGCCCTGCCGGAAACAGATTAGGGCCTGAAGCAATCCTGCGGTTTTGTGCCCAGCTCACAAGAAAGCGAGTTGAAGAAAGGAGCTCAGGGGCACTGTAATTCACAAACCTGCAGAGTTATAAATGACAGCTATCCTCCAAAAATATATTGAAGTAAGCCTGCGAAGGGGACTTGAAAGCGGGTCAGAATTTCAGGAAAATGATTGCAGGGGGTAGAACGGAATTCCCTGAAAGCATAGGAAAAGAGGCAGAACGTCGACAATGATGCACTTGGCCAAAAAGTGCGTATGCGTTTTTTCCTGAATATATTCAGGAAAAAACGCATACGCCCTTTTTGGCCAACCAAGCAAGCCTGTAAAGGAAATCTGCACTACAATGTAGTCTCACTGCCCCCCGGGCAAAAGGGCCATCTGAAAAAAGTGTAAAATCCAGAAAGGTAGGACAGGATATGGAGAACAGGGAGCCTTGTTATGCTGATTGGCAGGATGTAAATTGCCAGCAGCCACCCTGGAGAAGTGTATGGTGTTTCCTGAAACACGTAAGAAACAAAGCAACACAGCCTATGGCACTTCCACTTATGGTCCTATAGCTTACGGAAATTAAAATCAAAAACAGACAGCCACCCCAATATTTGGGACGGCTGTGTTCACAAGAAGCTCGTCTGCAGTATCAGGTAAATATCCCAGAAAGCAAAAAATGGATAAAGAAGTTGTGGCACGTACGTACAATGCAATATCACTCAGCAATGAAATCTGTGTCATCAGGCCCGTAGCGGCATAGTGAGTGGATGCAGGTACGGTGATTCTACGTGAACTACGTCACACAGAAAAAGAAACATCATAAGATATCAGTAATACACGTAATGTAAACTTGACTACACATGAACTGAATTACAAAACAGAACAGGGTCTCAAACTTACAAAACCAACTAGTGCTTGCTTATGCGGAAAGGTGCCTTGGGGTGCTGCATATAACCAGAGACTGAAATTAGCACAGATTACATTCCATAAGCCGAATATGTAATAGACAAGACCTCCTCCTTGCTCAACGAAATGGACTCAACACCACATATTCAACGCCTAGGAATATCCCTGACTAGGAAGAATCTTAAAATCCATGGATATATATGTCTCCATAAGAGAATCAAGCGTGTGTACAGCGGCCGAAACGCAGCAGTGAAAATCCGATAAATCCCATTATCAAAATAAATTTCGAAAACAAAACACAAAGACCGTGAAATAGAGAGCAATTCTTAAATAATTCACTCAGGGCATGTGATGCAACCGGGATTGACCACATCTATTCCCAGAGCTGGTTGAGACATAAGGCTGGACACTTCAGGCTGATAGCATTGGTGAGTTTCGGTGAGCAAATGCAGACCCTTGGAAGTCATACTGCATGGTACCTATTCCATGGGTCCCAACTCTTCAGGTTCAAGGGATTCTTCCTCTAGCTAAAACATGCATGGGAAACCCACAGTATGGTCCACCGTGTGATTGGGAAACGATTTAAAATGCATCTCAGTTTCCGTATCCTGGTCCTCGGGTTCACCATTCCAGATGCTTTACTAACACTCTCCCTGCTTGGAGAGTCAGTGCCTTTAACCTCCTGTTTGGCACAGCTTGCAATTTCTGTGCAAGGTGAACAGGAATAGGGAGAACCAATGAGAGACTAGCTGTAGGTGTCTGCACGGGCAAATGTAACGCTCATTGCCAACCAGGAAGAGGAATTAACCAAAGGCTCAGCATGCCATGCCGGAAACAGATTAGGGCCTGAAGCAATCCTGCGGTTTTGTGCCCAGCTCACAAAAAAGCGAGTTGAAGAAAGGAGCTCAGGGGCACTGTAATTCACAAACCTGCAGAGTTATAAATGACAGCTGTCCTCCAAAAATATATTCAAGTAAGCCTTCAAAGGGGACTTGACTGCGGGGCAGAAATTCAGGAAAACGATTGAAGGGTTAAACTGGAATTGCACTTAAAGAATAGGAAAAGAGGCAGAACGTCGATAATGATGCACTTGTCCAAAAAGTGCGGTGCTTTTTTCCCTAAATATATTCAGGAAAAAACGCACACGCACTTTTTGGCCAACCAGGCAAGCTTGTAAATAAACCTGCACTACAATGAAATCTCAGTACCACCCAGGGCAAAAGGGCCATTTAAAAAAATTGTAAAATCAAGAAACGGAGGACAGGCATTGGAAAACAGGGATCCTTATTATGCTGATGCATATGATGTAAATTGCCGACAGCCCTTCTGGAGAAGTGTTATGTGTTTCCTGAAACACGTAAGAAACAAAGCAACACAGCCTATGGCACTTCCACTTATGGTCCTACAGCTTAGGGAAATTAAAATCAAAAACACCCAGCCACCTCAAAGTTTGGGACCTATCTGTTCACAAGAACCTCGTTTACAGTACCAGGTAAATATCTCAGAGAGCAAACAATGGATAAAGAAGTTGTGGTACGTACGTACAATGGAATATCACTCAGCAATGAAATCTGTGTCATCAGGCCCGTAGCGGCATAGTGAGTGGATGCAGGTACGGTGATTCTACGTGAACTAGGTCACACAGAAATAGAAACATCATAAAATATCACTAATACACAGTATGTAAACTTGACTACACATGAACTGAATTACAAAACAGAACAGTCTCAAATTTAGAAAACCAACTTGTGCTTTCTTATGGAGAAACGTGCGTTGGAGTGCTGCATAAAACCAGACACTGAAATTAGCACAGATACCGTTCCATAAGCCAAATATGTAATAGACAAGACCTACTCCTTGCTCAACGAAATGGACTCAACACCACATATTCAACGCCTAGCAATATACCTGACTAGGAAGAATCTTAAAACCCGTGGATATTTATGTCTCCGTAAGAGAATCAAGAGTGTGTACAGCGGCATTAATGCAGCAGTGAAAATCTGATAAATCCCAGTGTCAAAAAAAAATTTCAAAAACAAAACACAATGACAGTGAAATAGAGAGCAATTCTTAAATAACTCACACAGGGCATGTGATGCAACCTGGTTTACCACATCTACACCCAGAGCTGGGTGAAAGATAAGGCTGGACCCTTTGGGCTGATAGCATTGGTGAGGTTCAGTGAGCAAATGCAGACCCTTTGATGTCATACTGCCTGGTAACCATTCCATTGTTCCCAACTCTCCAGGTTCAAGGGATTCTTCCTTCTGCTAAAATTTGCATGGGAAACCCAGAGTATGCTCCACCGTGTGACTGGGAAACCTTTTTACATGCATGTCTGTTTTCGTCCCCTGGTACTCAGGTTCACCATTCCAGAACTTTTTCTTACACTCTCCCCATTTGGAGAGTCAGTGCCTTTAACCTCCTGTTTGGCACTGTTTGCAATTTCTGCGCAAGATGAACAGGAATACGGAGAACCAATGGGAGATTATCTGTAGGTGTGTGCACGGGCAAATATTTTTTTTAACATCTTTATTGGGGTATAATTGCTTTACAATGGTGTGTTAGTTTTTGCTTTATAACAAAGTGAATCAGCTATACATATACATATGCTCCCTGTGTCTTCCCTCTTGTGTCTCCCTCCCTCCCTCTCTCCCCCTTCCACCCCTCCAGGCTGTCCCAACGCCCCGAGCTAATATCCCTGTGCCTTGCGGCTGCTTCCCCCTTGCTATCTACCTTACTACATTTGTTAGTGTGTATATGTCCATGACTCTCTCTCGCCCTGTCAAAACTCACCATTCCCCCTCCCCATATCCTCAATTCCGTTCTCCAGTAGGTCTGCGCCTCTATTCCTGTCTTATCCCTAGGTTCTTCATGACATTTTTTTCCTTTAAATTCCATATATATGTGTTAGCATACGCTATTTGTCTTTTTCTTTCTGACTTACTTCACTCTGTATGACAGACTCTAGGTCTATCCATCTCATTACAAATAACTCAGTTTCATTTCTTTTTAAGGCTGAGTAATATTCCATTGTGTATATGTGCCACATCTTCTTTATCCATTCGTCCGATGATGGGTGCTTAGGTTCTTTCCATCTCCGGGCTATTGTAAATAGAGCTGCAATGAACATTTTGGTACATGACTCTTTTTGAATTTTGGTTTTCTCAGGGTATATGCCCAGTATGCACGGGCAATTTTAACACTCATTTCCCAACAGGAAAAGGAATTAACCAAAGGCTCAGCATGCTGTGCTGGAACAAGATTAGGGCCTGAAGCAATCCTGCGGTTTTGTGGCCAGCTCACAAGAAAACGAGTTGAGGAAAGGAGCTCAGGGGCACTGTCATTCACATACCTGCAGACTTATAAATGACAGAAATCGTACAAAAATATATTGAATTAAGGCTGCGAAGAGGACTTGAAAGTGGGGCAGAATTGCTGGAATCCGATTTCAGGAGGTAGACGTGAATTGCTCTGAAAGCATAAGAGAAGTGGCAGAACCTCGTCAATGAAGCACTTGGTCAAAAAGGGCATATGCATTTTTTACAGGGCCATCATTCACGGGAGTAGGAGGCTCCCAGCATGCTCCAGTGGCCAACAGAGGGCCCACGTTGCCAAGGCGATGTGAGCTAGCCAGGCAGGAGTGACCTGACATCAGAGGGCCCACCTCACAGAATGGTAGGGAACCCAGCCAGGATCAGACTCTCCCCAGAGGGCCCACATCACCAAGGTGATGGGAACCAGGCAGGAGTGTCCTCACACCCGTGGGGCCACATCATCAAAAGTTGAGGTACCCAGCACATGTGGCCTCAAACCAGAGGACCCACATCACCATGGGTTTCGGAGTGAGGCAGGCAGGATTAACCTCACAACACATGTCCCATTGTATACAAAAGGTGTGGAAACCAGCAGTTGGATCTTCCTAGCAGGCGGCCCAGAGCACTGAGGCTATGAGATCCAGGCCGGCATGAACTCACAACAGAGGGCCCTCATTGTGATTCTGTAAGCAACCCAGCCGTTGTGACCTCAGAGCAGAAGGCCCACATCCCCATGGGGAAGGGAAACAAGCAGGAGTGTCATCGCAAGAGTGGGCACACATGAAAAAATGTGGGGAGCCCAGCAATTAGTGCCTGATGTCAGAGGGCCCTCATCACCGAGGGGCGGTGGCTCCCAGCCAGCTCCGACTGCTACCAGAGGGGCGACGTCACCAATGCGGAGTGCGACAACCAGGCAGGAGTGACCTCAGAGCAGAGGGTCAACCTCACAGAAGTGTGAAGAACCAAAGAGGATCAGATTCTCACCAGAGGGCCCACATCACCAAGGGAATGGGAACCAGGCAGGAGTGTCCTCACACTAGTGGGGCCACATCACCAAAAAGTGAGGGACCCAGCACACGTGGCCTCACACCAGAGGACACACATCACAAGGGAGCTGGGATTGAGGCAGGCAGGAGGAGCCTCAAAACAGAGGGACCATAGAATTAAAGAGGTGAAGAATCCCGCAGTTGGAACCTCCCAGCAGGCGGCCAGGAGCAGCGAGACTATGGGATCCAGGCCGGAGTGATCTCACACCAGAGGGCCGTCATCATGAAACTGTGAGCAACCTAGGCGTTGGGATCTCAGAGCAGAAGGCCCACATTCCCATGGGGTTGGGAACCTGTCAGAAGTGTACTCGCACCACAGGGCACACATCAGAGAATTTAGGGAACCCAAGAGTTAGGGCCTGACGCCAGAGGACCCTCATTACCAAGGGGAGGAGACTCCAATCAGGCACCAACACCCAACTGAGGTCCCACGTCGCCAAGGTGACGTGTGACAGCCAGGTAGGAGTGACCTCACCGCAGAGGGCCTACCTCACAGAAGGGTGAGGAACACAGCCAGGATAAGACTCTCACCAGAGGGCCCACATCACCAAGGTGATCAGAACCAGGCAGGAGAGTCTTCACACCAGTGTGGCCACATCATAGAAAGGTGAGGAACCCAGCACATGTGGCCTAAACCAGAAGACCCACATCTCCAAGGGGCTCGGAATGAGGCAGGCAGGAGTAGCCTCACAACACAGGGCCCATAGAATAAAAAAGCTGAGGAATCCAGCAATGGGAACCTCCCAGCAGGCGGCCAAGAGCACCAAGTCTATGCGATTCAGGCCGCAGTAAACTCACAGCAGAGGGTCCACATCATGAAACTGCAAGCAACCCAGCCATTTGGACCTCAGAGCAGAAGGTCCACATCCCCAAGGTGTTGGGAGCATGGCAGGAGTGTCCTCGCACCACTTAGCACATATCAGAAAATGTGGGTACCCAGCAGTTAGGGCCTGACGCCAGAGGGCCCTCATCACTGAGGGGAGGAGGCTCCCAGCATGTTCCAACTACCACAAGAGGGCCCACGTCGCCAAGGCGGGGTGTGCCAGCCAGGCAGGAGTGACCTCACAGCAGACGGCCCACCTCAAAGAAGTGTGAGGAACCCAACCAGGATCAGACTCTCACCAGAGGTCCCATATCAGCAAGGGGATGGGAACCAGGCACGAGTGTCCTCACACCAGTGGGGCCACATCACTACAAGATGAGGAAACTGGCACATGTGGCCACAAACCAGAGGACCTACATCACCAAGGGGCTGGGAGTGACACAGGCAGGAGGAGCCTCCCAACACAGGGCCCAAAGAATAAAAAAGGTGAGGAACCCAGCAGTTGGAACTTCCCAGCAGGCGGCCCAGAGTACAGAGGCTATGGGATCTAGGAATGAGTGAACTAACACCAGAGAGCTAACATCAGGAAACTGTAAGCAACCCAGTCGTTGGATCCTCAGAGCAGAAGGCCCATATCGCCATGGGGATGGGAACATTTCACGAGTGTCCTGGCATCACTGGGCTCACATCAGAAAACCTGGGGAGCCCAGCAGTTAGAGCCTGACGCCAGAGGGACCTCATCACCGAGGACAGGAGTCTCCAAAAGGATCCAACTGCCACCAGAGGGCCGACGTCACCAAGGCAATGGGAGCAAGCCAGGCAGGAGTTACCTCAGAGCACAGGGCCCACCTCACAGAACGGTAAGGAACCCAGCCAGGATCAGACTCTCACCAGAGGGGCCACATCACCAAGGGGCTGGGAAACAGGCACGAGTGTCCTCACACCATTGGGGCCACATCATCGAAAGGTGAGGGACCCAGCACACGTGGCCTCACACCAGAGGACACACATCACAACGGGGCTGGGATTGAGGCAGGCAGGAGGAGCCTCAAAACAGAGGGCCCATAGAATAAAAAAGGTGAGGAATCCCGCAGTTGGAACCTCCCAGCAGGCGCCCAGGAGCAGCAAGCCTATGGGATCTAGGCCGGAATGAACGCACATCAGAGGGCCCTCATCATGAAACTGTGAGCACCCCAGCCGTTGGGACCTCAGAGCAGAAGGCCCAAATTCCCATGGGGTTGGGAACCTGACAGGAGTGTACTCGCACCACAGGTCGCACATCTGCAAATTTTGGGAGCCCAGGAGTTAGGGTCTGACGCAAGAGGGCCCTCATTACCGAGGGACGGAGACTCGCAGCAGACACCAACTCCCAACTGAGGGCCCACGTCACCAAGGTGATGTGTGCCAGCCAGGCAGGAGTGACCTCACCGCAGAGGGCCTACCTCACAGAAGGGTGAGGAAACCAGCCAGGATAAGACTCTCACCAGAGGGCCCACATCACCAAGGGGATCGGAACCAGGCAGGAGGGTCCTCACACCAGTGTGGCCACATTATAGAAAGGTGAGGAACCCAGAACATGTGGCCTAAATCAGGGGACCCACATCTCCAAGGGGCTAGGAGTGAGGCAAGCAGGAGTATCCTCACAAAACAGAGCCCACAGAATAAAAGTTGTGAGGAATCCAGCAGTTGGAACCGGCCAGTAGGCCGCCCAGAGCACAGAGTCTATGGGATCCAGGCCACAGCAAACTCACAGCAGAGGTCCCACATCATGAAACTGTGAGCAACCCAGCGGATGGGACCTCAGAGCAGAAGGCCCACATCCCTATGGGGATGGGAACCTGACAGGAGTGTCCTCGGCCCACTTCCACGAATCAGAAAATGTGGGAACCCAGCAGTTAGGACCTGAGGCCAGAGGACCTTCATCACCGAGGGGAGGAGGCTCCCAGCAGGCTCCAACTGCCACCATAAGGCCGATGTCACCAAGGCGGGGAGTGCCAACCAGGCAGGAGTGACCTCAGAGCAGAAAGCCCACCTCACAGAAGTGTGAGGAACCCAACAAGGATCAGACTGTCACCAGAGGGCCAACATCACCAAGGGAATGGGAACCAGGCAGGAGTGTCCTCACACCAGTGGGGCTACATCACCATAATTTGAGGGACCCAGCACACGTGGCCTCAAACCTGAGGACACACATCACCAAGGGGCTGGGAGTGAGGCAGGCCAGAGGATCCTTAAAACAGAGGGACCATAGAATAAAAAAGGTGAGGAATCCCACAGTTGGAACCTCCGGCAGGCAGCCAGGAACAGCGAGGCTATGGGATCTAGGCAGGAGTGAACTCACACCAGAGGGCCCTCATCATGAAACTGTGAGCAACACAGCCGTTGGGACCTCAGAGCAGAAGGCTCACATCCTCATGGGGATGGGAACCTGGCAGGAGTGTCCTTGCACCACTTAGCACGAATCAGAAAATGTGGGAACCCAGCAGTTAGGGCCTGAGGCCAGAGGGCCCTCATCACCGAGGGGAGGAGGCTCCCAGCAGGCTCCAACTGCCACCATATGGCCGACGTTGCCAAGGCGGGGTGTGCCAGCCAGGCAGGAGTGACCTCAGAGCAGAGGGCCCACCTCACAGAAGGGTGAGGAACCTAACCAGGATCAGACTCTCACCAGAGGGCCAACATCACCAAGGTGATGGGAACCAGGCAAGACTATCCTAACAGCAGTGGGGCCAACATCACCAAGGGAATGGGAACCAGGCAAGAGTGTCCTCACACCAGTGTGGCCACATTATAGAATGGTGAGGAACACAGCACATGTGGCCTCAAACAAGGGGACACACATCACGAAGGGGCTGGGAGTGAGGCATGCAGGAGGAGACGCACAACCGAGGGCCCATAGAATAAAAAAGGTGAGGAATCGAGAAGTTGGAAACTCCAAGCTGGAGGCCCAGAGCACTGACACTATGGGATACAGGCCAGAGTGAACACACAGCAAAGGGCCCACATCATGAAACTGTGAGCAACCCAGCAGTTGGGACCACAGAACAGAAGTCCCACATGCCCATGGGGATGGGAACCTGGCAGGAGTGACTCGCACCACTGGGCACACATCAGAAAATGTGTGGAGCCCAGCACTTAGGGCCTGACACCAGAAGGCGCTCATCACTGAGGGGAGGAGGCCCCAGCACGCTCCAACTGCCACCAGAGGGTCCACGTCGCCAAGGCGACGTGCGCCAGCCAGGCAGGATTGACCTCACAGCAGAGGGCCCACATCATGAAAGTGTGAGCAACCCAGCCGTTAGGACCTCAGAACAGAAGGCCCACACGCTCATGAGGATGGGAACCTGGCAGGAGTGCCCTCGTACCACTTAGCACGTATCAGAAAATGTGGGAACCCCGCCATTAGGGTCTGACGCCAGAGGGCCTCATCACCGCGGGAAGGAGGCTCCCAGCAGGTTCCAACTGCCACCAGGGTGCCGAAGTCAACAAGGCGGGTTGTGCCAGCCAGGCAGGAGTGACCTCAGAGAAGAGGGCTCACCTCACGGATGTGTGAGGAACCCAACCAGGATCAGAGTCTCACCAGAGGGCCCACATCACCAAGGGGATGGGAACCAGGCAGGAGTGTCCACACACCAGTGGGGCCACATCATCAAAAGATGAGGAACCCATCACATATGGCCTCAAACCTGAGGACATACATCACCATGTGGCTGGGAGTGAGGCAGGTATCTGGAGGGGCACATTTAACTCTAATTTCCCACCAGGAAGAGGAATTAACCAAAGGCTCAGAGTGCCGTGCCGGACCCTGATTATGGCCTGAAGCAAACCTGCAGTTTTGTGGCCAGCTTACAAGGAAGCGAGTTAAGAAAGGAGCTCAGGGGCACTGTAATTCACAAACCTGCAGAGATAAATGACAGCTATTGGCAAAAATATATCGAAGTAAGTCTGCAAAGAGGACTTGAAAACGAGGCAGAATTGCAGGAATCATATTTCAAGAGGTAGATTGGAATTGCATTTAAAGCATATGAAAAGCGGCAGATCTTTGACAGTGATGCACATGGACAAAAAGTGCGTATACATTTTTCCTGAATATATTCAGGAAAAAACGCATATGAACATTTTGGCCAACCAAGCACTCCAGCAATGGAAATCCACACTACAATGAAGTCACATTTCCCATTCGTCAAAAAGGCCATCTGAATAAAGTGTAAAAACCAGAAACACAGGACAGGCCATGGAGAACAGGGAGCCGTGTTATGCTGATGGGCGGGATGTAAATTGCCAACAGACACTCTGGAGATGTTCATGGTGTATCCTGAAACATCTAAAAAACAAAGCTACAGAGCCTAGGGCACTTCCACTTTTGGCCCTATAGCTTAGGAAAATTAAAATCAACAAGACACAGCCAACACAAAATTTAGGGCTGCTGTGTTTACAAGAACCTCGAGTCCAGTACAAATTAAGTATCCCAGAAAGAAAAAAATGGATAAAGAAGTTGTGCTACTTACGTACAACGGAATATCACTCAGCAGTGAAATCAATGTCATCAGGCCTGTAGCAGCAAATTGAGTGGATTTAATTATGATGATTCTAAGAGAAATATGTCACACAAAGAAAGATAATTATCATAAGATATCACTAATAGAGGGAGTGTAAACTTGGCTACACATAAACTGAATTACAAAACCGAACAGAGTCTCACATTTAGATAAAAACCTTATGCTTGCTTAAGGGGAAAGTTGAGTTGGGCTGCTGTATAAAAACAGATTGAAATTAGCACACATACCATTCCATAAGCCAAATACGTAATAAACAAGACCTACTCTTTGCTCAACGAAATAGACTCATCCATGGTGTATCACCTCACACCTATTAGAATGGGCATCATCAGAAAATCTACAAACAACAAATGCTGGAAACGGTGTGGAGATAAGGAATCCTCTTCCACTATTGTTGGGAACGTAAATTGATACAGTCACTGTGGAGAACATTATGGAGTTTCTTATAAAACTAAGAATAGAATTACCATATGATACAGCAATCCCTCTACTGGGCATATACCCAGACAAAACCATAAATCAAAAAGAGACATTCACCACAATGTTCATTGCATCACTATTTACACTATCCAGGAAATGGAAGCAACCTAAATGCCCACAGACAGACGAATGCATAAAGATGTGGTACATATATAAAATGGAATATTACTAAGCCATAAAAAGGAATGAAATTGGGACATTTGTAGAGACGTTGATGGATCTAGAGACTGTCATACAGAGTGAAGTAAGTCAGAAAGAGAAAAACAAATCTTGTATATTAATGCATATATGTGGAACCTAGAAAAATTGTACAGATGAACCGTTTTGCAAGGCAGAAATAGAGCAATACATGTATACAACAAACGTATGGACAACAAGGGGGGAAAGCTGTTGGGGATGGTGGTGGGAGGAGTTGAGATATTGGGATTGGTATGTATACATTTATATGTATAAAGTAGATAACCAAAAACAACCTGCTGTATAAAAATATAAAATTAAATTCAAAATAAAAAAATAAAATTAAAAAAAGTAAAACAGAAAAACTATTCTTTCCTTCACATACATGTATTTATATGAATAAATTATTTCCATGCTTATATCTGTAAATACACAAAAGAGGAATAAAATCTACCTTGAACCAAAAACGAAAAAAAGATAAAAAAGAACAGAACCCACCAGTTACACAGAGGAAAACCGTTTCAGGGCACTTGCTCCAATTGCAAACAATTCTGAAGTTGGTCAGTGGTGGGGAATCATCTCCCATTCAGCCAGCATGCTCCTCGCAACAAGCGTCCTCACTGCAAAGCTGGGGGACCGTGCCGAGGTATCTGTGAGTAAACGTGGGCCGAGCCCCAGGCCAGCTGCTGCTGAAATGTTCCCACCCTTCCAAGGCTAAACACCTGAATATGTACAAGGACTTGAAAACCTAGAGGAAGGGCCATGGAGCCACATGAGGGACAGCATGCCAGCCGACTTGGTGCCTGCAGGCCAGCCAGGATGGTCCTGGCCCTGGGTGCTCTTCTGGAAGCTCTCCATTTCCCTGCCTGAGATACCCCTGCTGTCCCGGCCCCCACTGCTTTCTTCCTTCCTCACCTGTGCCCAGGGAGAAATTCCAGCGGCAGGTGTGGGTGACACATCCTCTTCTTTAGCAGGTAGCATCTTGGCAACTGCTGCAGAAAGTCCAGCAGAGCCCCACTCACACTGGGACACCCACAAAGCCGTGGCCTCTCACTCCCTCCCACCAGCCCAGCCCCGAGACTGCTGACAGGGCAGAGAAAATGGCGTCAGGCACAGCTGCAGGGGCTCTTGCTGCCTGGAGCGGTGTTTATATTGATCTCAACCCAGGCACACCTGGGGAGGGCTGGCCGGCACGGTCAGGCTTCCCAAGCCAGCCAATAATCACCCCTCAGGGGCTCACAGTTGCTGAAAATGGAACTTGCTGAATTGGCCAGGTCCAAGGAACAGGTGTGGGCTCCTGAGAGTCAGGATAGACAAGGGGCTGCAGCTCTGGCTTGTTTTCTAATTATATTATCTGGCCCATGAGTGGGAGACAACTTCAAGAAAACCCTCTCCTAATGAGAGGAACCCAGGAGTCAGGGAGAGGAGGGGTGGGTGGTGGTTGGAGACAGAGGCCTGGTGCCCCGGGTGCAGTGGAAGTCTCTGGAAGACCAGGTGGAGGAGGCCGCACAGAGTGATGCCCAGGGTCACAGACCTGTCAGAGCTGCTGTTTGTTAGTTCAAGTCCTGCTCTGAGGTGCTCTGTGTCAGATCTGAGCGACAGGTGAGCTGGGAGTGCTCTGCAATGAGGGCTATGTGCACGGTTCCTGTGTGCCCAGCCCTGCCAAGGTACCTGCAAGGGTAGCTCTGTATCCTGGGAGGGGCCTGACCACGGGAGCCCCATGGACTGCAGAGGACCTGCCCAGGGAATCCCATATCCTGGGAGGGGCCTGAACACGAGAGCCCCGTGGGCTGGGGTGGGGGTAGGGTACCTGCCCAGGTGAGCTCCATATCCTGGGATTGGCCTGACCTCGAGAGCCCCATGGGCTGCTGGAGTCCTGGTAAAGGATGTCAGGACAGTCAGTGAAGCCACTGAGGATATACCTCCAGTAGTTCCTAAATCCTACACCCTGCTGGTCATTCTACCAACCACCAGGACTTGGTATTCTGTATTAGTCTTCACTGATGCCTTCTTTTGTATTCCATTAGTCCCAGAGTCACAAGAAATTTTGGCTTGTGAGTGACAGGACTCAACATACAACTAAAACAATACTTCCAGGCTGTCTTGCCCCAAGGGTTCAAAAATTCCCACACCATCTTTGGGGAAAGCTCAGCTAAAGACCTAAAAGTTCTACCTCTGGAAAAGGAAACACTCCTTCAATATTCAGACGACATTCTGATCGCCAGCCCTACTAAGGAGGCCTCAGAACTACCAAGCCAATAAAGGATAGAAGTTGTCCACGAAAAAGCTCAAGTATCACAGACTACGGTGACCTGCCTGGGCTTCATTCTCACAGAAGGTCGGAGAAGCCCATCCCAGGAAAGGGAAGAAACAATTTACAGCCTTACCCCTTTCTGAAACTAGAAGACAGCTTAGGGGTTCCTGGGGAAGCCAGGGTTTCCTGCCTCTGGATCCCTAACTACAGTCTACTAGCTGGGCCTCTATATGAAACACTGAAAGGAAAAGATGATGATCCTTTTGAATAGAATCCAGAAGTGGCCTTTCAAGAATGGAAAGAGCAGTCAATTCAGACCCTTGCCCTGGAACTCCCTAATTTAGCTAAACCCTTTGACCTTTACATTCCTGGTGAAAGGTGAATCGCCATTGGAGTATTAGTGCAAAAACTGGGACCACTTGAAATGGAACAATGCAAGAATGCCATCCAGGTAGGATAAACTATGGTCACCAAGGGGCTTGGCCCACCGCCACATCTGGCCAAGATACTGGTGGTATCTGAAAACCTGGAAATCAGCAGCCCAAAAGGCCACCTCCCTTCTAAGGGAAACGGACCCCACGTGGTGATCCTAACCCCCAACCATGCCCTGAAGTTGCAGGGTTTGCTCCGTGGGCACACTGACCTCGATTGAGGAGGCCCTCCAACTCCAACCTCCAGAGAGATAACCGGGGGCAACGGGGCACCATGACGACCCGTGTGACCATCACTTGACCTGGAGTTTCTCTCATAAAACAACAAGAGTGTGTCCCAAAAGAGTAGACTACTGCTTGCAGTACTTACTGTACCCAGAGGGGAGCTAATAATCTTGGTGGGGGAACCGTATATCATGCTGTCACCATAGAAAAGCCTACAGACACCCTGATGATGGTGGCCAATAAGACCGGCTGGACTCCTGTTTACTTCCAAAGGCTCTTGACTCAGTGACCATCATGATCCTTCATCACCACTGACCCTGGACTGTCTGGGAGCTGAGCGGGCAGGATCCTGACACCTGGTGCTGTTTTTATGTTAATTCAGGGGCCTAATGGAAGAAAGCGCAGACTGTTGGTCAGAGCATCTAGGCTGGCAGAAACGGTCAGTCAGAGCATCTAGGCTGGCAGAAACGGTCAGCCTAAGGTGGCCAAACAAATGTGGGGCGGAGTGAAACTGGACCTCACAGCGCCACTGCACATCTCCTTTCTGGACCCTTAAAGGTCATTAGAATCTATAACACTTCCAATACTGGTGCTCAGGTGGACGAGCAGGGAGGCAGGAGGCCTGGGGACAATCAACGTCACCTGGAGGTTGCTGGGGAGAAGTTCTGACCCTCGCCCACGGGTATGAAGCCTCCTAACTCAGCACTCAGCAGTTACAGAAGAAGGGTCTGCACCCGCAGCACTCCAAGAATGAGGAAAGGGACAAAAGGCAGAAGAGAAGTTTGTCCCAGGCAAAGCCCCTTAAAAATGCCTGGGAGATAAAAATAGAATCTGGGCAATAAAATAAAGTCTAACCATTTTTATCCTTTGTGCTTTGTCTAATTTCAGGTGCTCCTAGTGTCCCGCATACAGAGGTTCCACACCCGGCACTTCAGACCAGATTTCCTAGAGCAGAATGGCTCGATGACACTTCAGCTCCTGGGGCCCAGTTCAGACTCCGTGACATAGAGCCTGAGCTGCAGCCAACCAGGTCCTCGAGAGCTCAGCCCCCTCCCTCCCAGTGACTCTGACAGGATCTCTACACAGCAGCCCAGCCCACAGCCCACAGGGTAGCACCTCTCCATTCTCTGATCAAAATATAAAGTTTCCTTTGCTTTTGAACCAAACTCAGTCTCGATCTATTGGCTCCAATGACACTGGGCAGGGGGACACTTGTTGGCGTCCACTCTGGAGGATCAGTAACAGAAATTGAGAACATTGTAACTTCAATGAACAGATGTGTGAGCCAAACTGTAATTAACATAGAACAGTGTATAAGGCTCGGGTAAAATAAGACGTTTCTAACACTTCCATTTGATATTTCCATCACTTTCTTATAAGCAAGTTCAGTGAAAAGGTTTGTCTTCTTTGTCAGGTCAATATTAGAGAAACAAAGTGATTTCTTTCCAAGGATGTACATCTAATAATCTTGGTTAAAGCTTCAATCTTGTTTTAAATGCTTTTGCATTGAAAATGATACCTCTCTTTCAGCTCCCCCATTTCTGAGAAGCATAAAATCTTATAATTTATTATTACCAAAGGGAAATGGTAGGAGGAGGGATAAATTAACAGTTTGGGATTAACACATACACACTGCTATGTATGAAATCATCAGCAAGGAACTACTGTATAGCACAGGGAACTACACTCAATATTTTGCAATAACCTATAAGGGGAAATGATCTGAAAAAGAATAGATATTTTTATTGACATCATCCATCAATGACAGTAAAAATGGAATCTAAGGGAAGACAGTGGTGAGTGCTTCTGACCCTGAAGACTTCAATCATCTAAAGTTTGGACTCCGCCTACTTCCCAAGGCCCTTAATGAACATATGTGTAGCCGTAGCTTAAAAAATTCCCCAGTTTGGGTTGCGGAGAGACACTGATATTTAAAATCCCCTGGTGTTCTCCTCACATGAATGGGACCCTTCCTACACCTAAAACATGCCTGTCACACCCAAAGGATGGTATACCGTCTGATCGGGAAAAGTTTGGAAAAGGCATCTCATCTCCTCATCTCTTGGTGCTAGGGTTCAACACTCCAGCATCTTTACTAACAGTCTCCCCACTTGGAGATGTCAGCACTGTCAACATCCTGTTGCATACAGTTTGGAATTTGTCCAGAGGATGAAGCAGAAGGAGGAGGAACAATGAGAGACAAGTCCTAGGTGTTCGGACAGGCACATGCCACTCTAATTTCCAATCAGGAAGACGAATTGACCAAAGGCTAGGGTTGCCCATGGAAACAGAATAGGGCTTGAGGAATCCTGATGCTTTGTGGCCAGTTCCCATAAACACAAGTTGGAAAATGGAACTCAGGGGCACTAAAATTCACGAAACTGCAGAATTGAAAATATCTATCACTGAAGAATGCTTGAGGAAAGTCAGAGAAAAGGACTTGTAAGCAACGGAGAATGGCAGGAAAGGGATTGGAAGAGGTAGAAAGGACTCGCCATTAAGCACAAGAAAAGGGGCTGAACATTGCCAACATTGCAGTTGGCCAAAAAGGGTGTATGCGTCTTTTTCTGTATATATTCAAGAAAAGGGCATACACTTTTTTAGCCAACCAAACAGGTGGGCACTGGAAATCAATACTACAAAACATATCACTTTGCATCAGTCAGAAGAGCCGTCCTCATAAAGTGTAAACACCAGAAATGCAGGACAGGGCAAGGAGAAAAGGGAGCCCTGTGAGTCTTATAGTGGAAATGTATATTGCCAACGGTCACTCTGGATAAGTCTATTGTGTTTACTAAAGCATCTAAAAAATGAGCTACCGAGCACAGGGCACTTGCACTCATGGACGTATATCTTGGGAAAAACAAAAATCGAGAGGACACAGGCACCGCAATGTTTACCACCTCTCTGTTTAAAAGATCCTCGACTAGGATATAACTTAAATGTATCTGCAGAGAAAAAACGGACAGAGATGTGGTGCTTATGTAGAGTGGAATATTACTCAGCCTGGAAATCAATGAAATACGGCCAGTTATAACAACTCCAGAGGAGTTACGTGTGATCATTTGAAGTCACATAATTCAAAAAGAAAAAGACATAAGATATCACTAATACATGGAATGTTAACATGGCTACACATGAACTGAATTACAAAAGAGAAGAGGGTTTCAAATTAAGAAAACCAACTTATGCTTCCTTAAGGGGAAAGGTGAGTTGGGGTGCTGCATAAAACCAGAGATTGAAATTAGCACAGATACCATTCCATAAGCCAAATATGTAATAGTCAAGACCTACTCCTTGCTCAACGAAATGGACTCAACACGCCATATTCAATGCCTAAGAATATACCGGATTAGTAAGAATCTTAAAACCCATGGACTTATATGTCTCCGTAAGAGAATCAAGCGCGTGTACAGCGGCATAAACGAAGCAGTGAAAATCCGATAAATCCCATTATTAAAATAAATTTCAAAAACAAAACACAATGACACTGAAATAGGTAGCAATTCTTAAATGATTCACTCAGGGCATGTGATGCAACCTGGATTTACCATATGTACACCCAGAGCTGGTTGAGACATAAGGCTGGACACTTCAGGCTGATAGCATTGGTGAGTTTCGGTGAACAAATGCAGATCGTTTGAAGTCATACTGCATGGTAACCATTCCAAGGGTCCCAACTCTCCAGGTTCAAGGGATTCTTTCTTCAGCTAAAACATGCGTGGGAAACGCCGAGTATGGTCCACCGTGTGATTAGGAAACGATTTAAAATGCATCTCAGTTTTCGTATCCTGGTCCTCGGGTTCACCATTCCAGACGGTTTACTAACACTCTCCCCGCTTGGAGAGTCAGTGCCTTTAACTTCCTATTTGGCACAGCTTTCAATTTCTGCGCAAGATGAACAGGAATAGGGAGAACCAATGAGAGACTAGCTATAGGTGTCTGCACAGGCAAATGTAAGGCTCATTTCCCACCAGGAAGAGGAATTAACCAAAGGCTCAGCGTGCCCTGCCGGAAACAGATTAGGGCCTGAAGGAATCCTGCGGTTTTGTGCCCAGCTCACAAGAAAGCGAGTTGAAGAAAGGAGCTCAGGGGCACTGTAATTCACAAACCTGCAGAGTTATAAATGACAGCTATCCTCCAAAAATATATTGAAGTAAGCCGGCGAAGGGGACTTGAAAGCGGGGCAGAGTTTCAGGAAAACGATTGCAGGGGGTAGACTGGAATTGCACTGAAAGCATAGGAAAAGAGGCAGAACGTCGACAATGATGCACTTGGCCAAAAAGGGCGTATGCGTTTTTTCCTGAATATATTCAGGAAAAAACGCATACGCCCTTTTTGGCCAACCAAGCAAGCCTGTAAAGGAAATCTGCACTACAATGAAGTCTAACTGCCCCCGGGGCAAAAGGGCCATCTGAAAAAAGTGTAAAATCCAGAAAGGTAGGACAGGATATGGAGAACAGGGAGCCTTGTTATGCTGATTGGCAGGATGTAAATTGCCAGCAGCCACCCTGGAGAAGTGTATGGTGTTTCCTGAAACACGTAAGAAACAAAGCAACACAGCCTATGGCACTTCCACTTATGGTCCTATAGCTTACGGAAATTAAAATCAAAAAGAGACAGCCACCCCAATATATGGGATGGCTGTGTTCACAAGAAGCTCGTCTACAGTATCAGGTAAATATCCCAGAAAGCAAAAAATGGATAAAGAAGTTGTGGCACGTACGTGCAATGCAATATCACTCAGCAATGAAATCTGTGTCATCAGGCCCGTAGCGGCATATTGAGTGGATGCAGGTACGGTGATTCTACGTGAACTACGTCACACAGAAAAAGAAACATCATAAGATATCACTAATACACGGAATGTAAACTTGACTACACATGAACTGAATTACAAAACAGAACAGGGTCTCATATTTAGAAAACCAACTAGTGCTTGCTTATGGGGAAAGGTGCATTGGGGTGCTGCATAAAACCAGAGACTGAAATTAGCACAGATAACTTTCCATAAGCCAAATATGTAATAGACAAGACCTACTCCTTGCTCAACGAAATGGACTCAACTCCACATATTCAACGCCTGGGAATATACCTGACTAGGAAGAATCTTAAAACCCATGGATATATATGTCTCCGTAAGAGAATCAAGCGTGTGTACAGCGGCCGAAATGCAGCAGTGAAAATCCGATAAATCCCATTATCAAAATAAATTTCGAAAACAAAACACAAAGACAGTGAAATAGAGAGCAATTCTAAAATAATTCACTCAGGGCATGTGATGCAACCGGGATTGACCACATCTACACCCAGAGCTGGTTGAGACAGAAGGCTGGACACTTCAGGCTGATAGCATTGGTGAGTTTCGGTGAGCAAATGCAGACCCTTTGAAGTCATAC
This sequence comes from Phocoena phocoena, assembly GCF_963924675.1. Lineage (NCBI taxonomy): Eukaryota > Metazoa > Chordata > Mammalia > Artiodactyla > Phocoenidae > Phocoena > Phocoena phocoena. The sequence goes on from NW_027077668.1 coordinate 78,458, forward strand.
TGCATGGTACCCATTCCATGGGTCCCAACTCTCCAGGTTCAAGGGATTCTTCCTCCAGCTAAAACATGCATGGGAAACCCAGAGTATCGTCCACCGTGTGATTGGGAAACGATTTAAAATGCATCTCAGTTTTCGTATCCTGGTCCTCGGGTTCACCATTCCAGATGCTTTACTCACACTCTCCCCGCTTGGAGAGTCAGTGCCTTTAACCTCCTGTTTGGCACAGCTGGCAAATTCTGTGCAAGATGAACAGGAATAGGGAGAACCAATGAGAGACTAGCTGTAGGTGTCGGCACGGGCAAATGTAACGCTCATTGCCCACCAGGAAGAGGAATTAAACTAAGGCTCAGTGTGCCCTGCTGGAAACAGATTAGGGCCTGAAGCAATCCTGCGGTTTTGTGCCCAGCTCACAAGAAAGCAAGTTGAAGAAAGGAGCTCAGGGGCACTGTAATTCACAAACCTGCAGAGTTATAAATGACAGCTATCCTCCAAAAATATATTGAACTAAGCCTGCGAAGGGGACTTGAAAGCGGGGCAGAGTTTCTGGAAAACCATTGCAGGGGGTAGACTGGAATTGCCATGAAAGCATAGGAAAAGAGGCAGAACGTCGACAATGATGCACTTGGCCAAAAAGGGCGTATGCGTTTTTTCCTGAATATATTCAGGACAAAACGCATACGCCCTTTTTGGCCAACCAAGCAAGCCTGTAAAGGAAATCTGCACTACAATGAACTCTCATTGCCCCCCGGGCAAAAGGGCTATCTGAAAAAAGTGTAAAATCCAGAAAGGTAGGACAGGATATGGAGAACAGGGAGCCTTGTTATGCTGAATGGCAGGATGTAAATTGCCAGCAGCCACCCTGGAGAAGTGTATGGTGTTTCCTGAAACACGAAAGAAACAAAGCAACACAGCCTATGGCACTTCCACATATGGTCCTATAGCTTACGGAAATTAAAATCAAAAACAGACAGCCACCCCAATATTTGGGACGGCTGTGTTCACAAGAAGCTCGTCTACAGTATCAGGTAAATATCCCAGAAAGCAAAAAATGGATAAAGAAGTTGTGGCACGTACGTGCAATGCAATATCACTCAGCAATGAAATCTGTGTCATCAGGCCCGTAGCGGCATATTGAGTGGATGCAGGTACGGTGATTCTACGTGAACTACGTCACACAGAAAAAGAAACATCATAAGATATCACTAATACACGGAATGTAAACTTGACTACACATGAACTGAATTACAAAACAGAACAGGGTCTCATATTTAGAAAACCAACTAGTGCTTGCTTATGGGGAAAGGTGCATTGGGGTGCTGCATAAAACCAGAGACTGAAATTAGCACAGATAACTTTCCATAAGCCAAATATGTAATAGACAAGACCTACTCCTTGCTCAACGAAATGGACTCAACACCACATATTCAACGCCTGGGAATATACCTGACTAGGAAGAATCTTAAAACCCATGGATATATATGTCTCCGTAAGAGAATCAAGCGTGTGTACAGCGGCCGAAATGCAGCAGTGAAAATCCGATAAATCCCATTATCAAAATAAATTTCGAAAACAAAACACAAAGACAGTGAAATAGAGAGCAATTCTAAAATAATTCACTCAGGGCATGTGATGCAACCGGGATTGACCACATCTACACCCAGAGCTGGTTGAGACAGAAGGCTGGACACTTCAGGCTGATAGCATTGGTGAGTTTCGGTGAGCAAATGCAGACCCTTTGAAGTCATACTGCATGGTACCTATTCCATGGGTCCCAACTCTCCAGGTTCAAGGCATTCTTCCTCCAGCTAAAACATGCATGGGAAACCCAGAGTATCGTCCACCGTGTGATTGGGAAACGATTTAAAATGCATCTCAGTTTTCGTATCCTGGTCCTCGGGTTCACCATTCCAGATGCTTTACTAACACTCTCCCCGCTTGGAGAGTCAGTGCCTTTAACCTCCTGTTTGGCACAGCTGGCAAATTCTGTGCAAGATGAACAGGAATAGGGAGAACCAATGAGAGACTAGCTGTAGGTGTCTGCACGGGCAAATGTAACGCTCATTGCCCACCAGGAAGAGGAATTAAACTAAGGCTCAGTGTGCCCTGCTAGAAACAGATTAGGGCCTGAAGCAATCCTGCGGTTTTGTGCCCAGCTCACAAGAAAGCAAGTTGAAGAAAGGAGCTCAGGGGCACTGTAATTCACAAACCTGCAGAGTTATAAATGACAGCTATCCTCCAAAAATATATTGAACTAAGCCTGCGAAGGGGACTTGAAAGCGGGGCAGAGTTTCTGGAAAACCATTGCAGGGGGTAGACTGGAATTGCCATGAAAGCATAGGAAAAGAGGCAGAACGTCGACAATGATGCACTTGGCCAAAAAGGGCGTATGCGTTTTTTCCTGAATATATTCAGGACAAAACGCATACGCCCTTTTTGGCCAACCAAGCAAGCCTGTAAAGGAAATCTGCACTACAATGAACTCTCATTGCCCCCCGGGCAAAAGGGCTATCTGAAAAAAGTGTAAAATCCAGAAAGGTAGGACAGGATATGGAGAACAGGGAGCCTTCTTATGCTGATTGGCAGGATGTAAATTGCCAGCAGCCACCCTGGAGAAATGTATGGTGTTTCCTGAAACACGAAAGAAACAAAGCAACACAGCCTATGGCACTTCCACATATGGTCCTATAGCTTACGGAAATTAAAATCAAAAACAGACAGCCACCCCAATATTTGGGACGGCTGTGTTCACAAGAAGCTCGTCTACAGTATCAGGTAAATATCCCAGAAAGCAAAAAATGGATAAAGATGTTGTGGCACGTACGTACAATGCAATATCACTCAGCAATGAAATCTGTGTCATCAGGCCCGTAGCGGCATAGTGAGTGGATGCAGGTACGGTGATTCTACGTGAACTACGTCACACAGAAAAAGAAACATCATAAGATATCACTAATACACGGAATGTAAACTTGACTACACATGAACTGAATTACAAAACAGAACAGGGTCTCAAATTTAGAAAACCAACTAGTGCTTGCTTATGGGGAAAGGTGCCTTGGGGTGCTGCATAAAACCAGAGACTGAAATTAGCACAGATAACTTTCCATAAGCCAAATATGTAATAGACAAGACCTACTCCTTGCTCAATGAAATGGACCCAACACCACATATTCAACGCCTAGGAATATACCTGACTAGGAAGAAGCTTAAAACCCATGGATATATATGTCTCCGTAAGAGAATCAAGCGTGTGTACAGCGGCCGAAACGCAGCAGTGAAAATCCGATAAATCCCATTATCAAAATAAATGTCGAAAACAAAACACAAAGACAGTGAAATAGAGAGCAATTCTTAAATAATTCACTCAGGGCATGTGATGCAACCGGTATTGACCACATCTACACCCAGAGCTGGTTGAGACATAAGGCTGGACACTTCAGGCTGATAGCATTGGTGAGTTTCGTTGAGCAAATGCAGACCCTTTGAAGTCATACTGCATGGTACCCATTCCATGGGTCCCAACTCTCCAGGTTCAAGGGATTCTTACTCCAGCTAAAACATGCATGGGAAACCCAGAGTATCGTCCACCGTGTGATTGGGAAACGATTTAAAATGCATCTCAGTTTTCGTATCCTGGTCCTCGGGTTCACCATTCCAGATGCTTTACTAACACTCTCCCCGCTTGAGGAGTCAGTGCCTTTAACCTCCTGTTTGGCACAGCTTGCAATTTCTGCGCAAGATGAACAGGAATAGGGAGAACCAATGAGAGACTAGCTATAGGTGTCTGCACGGGCAAATGTAAGGCTCATTTCCCACCAGGAAGAGGAATTAACCAAAGGCTCAGGGTGCCCTGCCGGAAACAGATTAGGGCCTGAAGCAATCCTGCGGTTTTGTGCCCAGCTCACAAGAAAGCGAGTTGAAGAAAGGAGCTCAGGGGCACTGTAATTCACAAACCTGCAGAGTTATAAATGACAGCTATCCTCCAAAAATATATTGAAGTAAGCCTGCGAAGGGGACTTGAAAGCGGGGCAGAGTTTCAGGAAAACGATTGCAGGGGGTAGACTGGAATTGCCCTGAAAGCATAGGAAAAGAGGCAGAACGTCGACAATGATGCACTTGGCCAAAAAGGGCGTATGCGTTTTTTCCTGAATATATTCAGGAAAAAACGCATACGCACTTTTTGGCCAACCAAGCAAGCCTGTAAAGGAAATCTGCACTACAATGAAGTCTCACTGCCCCCTGGGCAAAATGGCCATCTGAAAAAAGTGTAAAATCCAGAAAGGTAGGACAGGATATGGAGAACAGGGAGCCTTGTTATGCTGATTGGCAGGATGTAAATTGCCAGCAGCCACGCTGGAGAAGTGTATGGTGTTTCCTGAAACACGAAAGAACCAAAGCAACACAGCCTATGGCACTTCCACTTATGGTCCTATAGCTTACGGATATTAAAATCAAAAACAGACAGCCACCCCAATATTTGGGATGGTTGTGTTCAGAAGAAGCTCGTCTACAGTATCAGGTAAATATCCCAGAAAGCAATAAATGGATAAAGAAGTTGTGGCACGTACGTACAATGCAATATCACTCAGCAATGAAATCTGTGTCATCAGGCCCATAGCGGCATAGTGAGTGGATGCAGGTACGGTGATTGTACGTGAACTACGTCACACAGAAAAAGAAACATCATAAGATATCACTAATACACGGAATGTAAACTTGACTACACATGAACTGAATTACAAAAGAGAACAGGGTCTCAAATTTAGAAAACCAACTAGTGCTTGCTTATGGGGAAAGGTGCCTTGGGATGCTGCATAAAATCAGAGACTGAAATTAGCACAGATAACTTTCCATAAGCCAAATATGTAATAGACAAGACCTACTCCTTGCTCAACGAAATGGACCCAACACCACATATTCAACGCCTAGGAATATACCTGACTAGGAATAACCTTAAAACCCATGGATATATATGTCTCCGTAAGAGAATCAAGCGTGTGTACAGCGGCCGAAACGCAGCAGTGAAAATCCGATAAATCCCATTATCAAAATAAATTTCGAAAACAAAACACAAAGTGAAATAGAGAGCAATTCTTAAATAATTCACTCAGGGCATGTGATGCAACCGGGATTGACCACATCTACACCCAGAGCTGGTTGAGACATAAGGCTGGACACTTCAGGCTGATAGCATTGGTGAGTTTCGGTGAACAAATGCAGACCCTTTGAAGTCATACTGCATGGTACCCATTCCATGCGTCCCAACTCTCCAGGTTCAAGGGATTCTTCCTCCAGCTAAAACATGCATGGGAAACCCAGAGTATCGTCCACCGTGTGATTGGGAAACGATTCAAAATGCATCTCAGTTTTCGTATCCTGGTCCTCGGGTTCACCATTCCAGATGCTTTACTAACACTCTCCCCGCTTGGAGAGTCAGTGCCTTTAACCTCCTCTTTGGCACAGCTTGCAATTTCTGTGCAAGATGAACAGGAATAGGGAGAACCAATGAGAGACTAGCTGTAGGTGTCTGCACGGGCAAATGTAACGCTCATTGCCCACCAGGAAGAGGAATTAAACAAAGGCTCAGTGTGCCCTGCTGGAAACAGATTAGGGCCTGAAGCAATCCTGCGGTTTTGTGCCCAGCTCACAAGAAAGCAAGTTGAAGAAAGGAGCTCAGGGGCACTGTAATTCACAAACCTGCAGAGTTATAAATGACAGCTATCTTCCAAAAGTATATTGAAGTAAGCCTGCGAAGGGGACTTGAAATCAGGGCAGAATTTCAGGAAAACGATTGCAGGGGGTAGACTGGAATTGCCCTGAAAGCATAGGAAAAGAGGCAGAACGTCGACAATGATGCACTTGGCCAAAAAGTGCGTATGCGTTTTTTCCTGAATATATTCAGGAAAAAACGCATACGCACTTTTTGGCCAACCAAGCAAGCCTGTAAAGGAAATCTGCACTACAATGAAGTCTCACTGCCCCCCGGGCAAAAGGGCCATCTGAAAAAAGTGTAAAATCCAGAAATGTACGACAGGATATGGAGAACAGGGAGCCTTGTTATGCTGATTGGCAGGATGTAAATTGCCAACAGCCACCCTGGAAAAATGTATGGTGTTTCCTGAAACACGTAAGAAATAAAGCAACACAGCCTATGGCAATTGCACTTATGGTCCTATTCCTTAGGGAAATTAAAATCAAAAACAGAGAGCCACCCCAAAGTTTGGGACGGCTGTGTTCCCAAGAAGCTCGTCTACAGTACCAGGTAAATATCCCAGAAAGCAAAAAATGGATAAAGAAGTTTTGGCACGTACGTGCAATGCAGTATCACTCAGCAATGAAATCTGTGTCATCAGGCCCGTAGCGGCATATTGAGTGGATGCAGGTACGGTGATTCTACGTGAACTACGTCACACAGAAAAAGAAACATCATAAGTTATCACTAATACACGGAATGTAAACTTGACTACACATGAACTGAATTACAAAACAGAACAGGGTCTCAAATTTAGAAAACCAACTAGTGCTTGCTTATGGGGAAAGGTGCCTTGGGGTGCTGCATAAAACCAGAGACTGAAATTAGCACAGATAACATTCCATAAGCCAAATATGTAATAGACAAGACCTACTCCTTGCTCAACGAAATGGACTCAACACCACATATTCAACGCCTAGGAATATACCTGACTAGGAAGAAGCTTAAAACCCAGGGATATATATGTCTCCGTAAGAGAATCAAGCGTGTGTACAGCGGCCGATACGCAGCAGTGAAAATCCGATAAATCCCATTATCAAAATAAATTTCGAAAACAAAACACAAAGACAGTGAAATAGAGAGCAATTCTTAAATAATTCACTCAGGGCATGTGATGCAACCGGGATTGACCACATCTACACCCAGAGCTGGTTGAGACATAAGGCTGGACACTTCAGGCTGATAGCATTGGTGAGTTTCGGTGAGCAAATGCAGACCCTTTGAAGTCATTCTGCATGGTACCCATTCCATGGGTCCCAACTCTCCAGGTTCAAGGGATTCTTCCTCCAGATAAAACATGCATGGGAAACCCAGAGTATCGTCCACCGTGTGATTGGGAAACGATTTAAAATGCATCTCAGTTTTCGTATCCTGGTCCTCGGGTTCACCATTCCAGATGCTTTACTAACACTGTCCCCACTTGGAGAGTCAGTGCCTTTAACCTCCTCTTTGGCACAGCTTGCAATTTCTGTGCAAGATGAACAGGAATAGGGAGAACCAATGAGAGACTAGCTGTAGGTGTCTGCACGGGCAAATGTAACGCTCATTGCCCACCAGGAAGAGGAATTAAACAAAGGCTCAGTGTGCCCTGCTGGAAACAGATTAGGGCCTGAAGCAATCCTGCGGTTTTGTGCCCAGCTCACAAGAAAGCGAGTTGAAGAAAGGAGCTCAGGGGCACTGTAATTCACAAACCTGCAGAGTTATAAATGACAGCTATCCTCCAAAAATATATTGAAGTAAGCCTGCGAAGGGGACTTGAAAGCGGGGCAGAGTTTCAGGAAAACGATTGCAGGGGGTAGACTGGAATTGCCCTGAAAGCACAGGAAAAGAAGCAGAACGTCGACAATGATGCACTTGGCCAAAAAGGGCGTATGCATTTTTTCCTGAATATATTCAGGAAAAAACGCATACGCCCTTTTTGGCCAACCAAGCAAGCCTGTAAAAGAAATCTGCACTACAATGAAGTCTCACTGCCCCCTGGGCAAAAGGGCCATCTGAAAAAAGTGTAAAATCCAGAAAGGTAGGACAGGATATGGAGAACAGGGAGCCTTGTTATGCTGATTAGCAGGATGTAAATTGCCAGCAGCCACCCTGGAGAAGTGTATGGTGTTTCCTGAAACACGTAAGAAACAAAGCAACACAGCCTATGGCACTTCCACTTATGGTCCTATAGCTTACGGAAATTAAAATTAAAAACAGACAGCCACCCCAATATTTGGGACGGCTGTGTTCACAAGAAGCTCGTCTACATTATCAGGTAAATATCCCAGAAAGCAAAAAATGGATAAAGAAGTTGTGGCACGTACGTACAATGCAATATCACTCAGCAATGAAATCTGTGTCATCAGGCCCGTAGCGGCATAGTGAGTGGATGCAGGTACGGTGATTCTACGTGAACTACGTCACACAGAAAAAGAAACATCATAAGATATCACTAATACACGGAATGTAAACTTGACTACACATGAACTGAATTACAAAACAGAACAGGGTCTCAAATTTAGAAAACCAACTAGTGCTTGCTTATGGGGAAAGGTGCCTTGGGGTGCTTCATAAAACCAGAGACTGAAATTAGCACAGATAACTTTCCATAAGCCATATATGTAATAGACTAGACCTACTCCTTGCTCAACGAAATGGACACAACACCACATATTCAACGCCTAGGAATATACCTGACTAGGAAGAATCTTAAAACCCATGGATATATATGTCTCCATAAGAGAATCAAGCGTGTGTACTGCGGCCAAAACGCAGCACTGAAAATCCGATAAATCCAATTATCAAAATAAATTTCGAAAACAAAAGACAAAGAGAGTGAAATAGAGAGCAATTCTTAAATAATTCACTCAGGGCATGTGATGCAACCGGGATTGACCACATCTACACCCAGAGCTGGTTGAGACATAAGGCTGGACACTTCAGGCTGATAGCATTGGTGAGTTTCGGTGAGCAAATGCAGACCCTTTGAAGTCATAGTGCATGGTACCCATTCCATGGGTCCCAACTCTCCAGGTTCAAGGGATTCTTCCTCCAGCTAAAACATGCATGGGAAACCCAGAGTATCATCCACCATGTGATTGGGAAATGATTTAAAATGCATCTCAGTTTTCGTATCCTGGTCCTCGGGTTCACCATTCCAGATGCTTTACTAACACTCTCCCCGCTTGGAGAGTCAGCGCCTTTAACCTCCTGTTTGGCACAGCTTGCAATTTCTGTGCAAGATGAACAGCAATAGGGAGAACCAATGAGAGACTAGCTGAAGGTGTCTGCACGGGCAAATGTAATGCTCATTGCCCACCAGGAAGAGGAATTAAACAAAGGCTCAGTGTGCCCTGCTGGAAAAAGATTAGGGCCTGAAGCAATCCTGCGGTTTTGTGCCCAGCTCACAAGAAAGCGAGTTGAAGAAAGGAGCTCAGGGGCACTGTAATTCACAAACCTGCAGAGTTATAAATAACAGCTATCCTCCAAAAATATATTGAAGTAAGCCTGCGAAGGGGACTGGAAAGCGGGGCAGAATTTCAGGAAAACGATTGCAGGGGGTAGACTGGAATTGCCTTGAAAGCATAGGAAAAGAGGCACAACGTCGACAATGATGCACTTGGCCAAAAAGTGCGTATGCGTTTTTTCCTGAATATATACAGGAAAAAATGCATACGCACTTTTTGGCCAACCAAGCAAGCCTGTTAAGAAATCTGCACTACAATGAAGTCTCACTGCTCCCCGGGCAAAAGGGCCATCTGAAAAAAGTGTAAAATCCAGAAAGGTAGGACAGGATATGGAGAACAGTGAGCCTTTTTATGCCGATTGGCAGGATGTAAATTGCCAACAGCCACACTGGAGAAGTGTATGGTGTTTCCTGAAACACGTAAGACATAAAGCAACACAGCCTATGGCACTTGCACTTATGGTCCTATAGCTTAGGGAAATTAAAATCAAAAACAGACAGCCACCCCAATGTTTGGGACGGCTGTGTTCACAGGAAGCTCGTCTACAGTACCAGGTAAATATCCCAGAAAGCAAAAAATGGATAAAGAAGTTGTGGCACGTACGTGCAATGCAGTATCACTCAGCTATTAAATCTGTGTCATAAGGCCCGTAGCAGTTAGTGAGTGGATGCATGTACGGTGATTCTACGTGAACTACGTCACACAGAAATAGAAACATCATAAGATATCACTGATACACGGAATGTAAACTTGACTACACATGAACTGAATTACAAAACAGAACAGGGTCTCAAATTTAGAAAACCAACTAGAGCTTGCTTATGGGGAAAGGTGCCTTGGGGTGCTGCATAAAACCAGAGACTGAAATTAGCACAGATAACTTTCCATAAGCCAAATATATAATAGACAAGACCTACCACTTGCTCAAAGAAATAGACCCAACACCAAATGTTCAACGCCTAGGAATATACATGACTAAGAAGAATCTTAAAACCCATGGATATATATGTTTCCGTAAGAGAATCAAGCGTGTGTACAGCGGTCGAAACGCAGCAGTGAAAATCCGATAAATCCCATTATCAAAATAAATTTCGAAAACAAAACACAAAGACAGTGAAATAGAGAGCAATTCTTAAATAATTCACTCAGGGCATGTGATGCAACCGGGATTGACCACATCTACACCCAGAGCTTCTTGAGACATAATGCTAGACACTTCAGGCTGATAGCATTGGTGAGGTTCGGTGAGTAAATGCAGACCCTTTGAAGTCTTACTGCATGGTACCCATTCCTTGGGTCCAAACACTCCAGGTTCTGGGGATTCTTCCTCCAGCTAAAACATGCATGGGAAACCCAGAGTATCTTCCACTGTGTGATTGGGAAACGATTTAAAATGCATCTCAGTTTTCGTATCCTGGTCCTCCGGTTCACCATTCCAGATGCTTTACTAACACTTTCCCCGCTTGGAGAGTCAGTGCCTTTAACCTCCTGTTTGGCACAGCTTGCAATTTCTGTACAAGATGAACAGGAATAGGGAGAACCAATGAGAGACTAGCTGTACGTGTCTGCACGGGCAAATGTAACGCTCATTTCCCACCAGGAAGAGGAATTAACCAAAGGCTCAGCATGCCCTGCTGGAAACAGATTAGTGCCTCAAGCAATCCTGCGGTTTTGTGCCCAGCTCACAAGAAAGCGAGTTGAAGAAAGGAGCTCAGGGGCACTGTAATTCACAAACCTGCAGAGTTATAAATGACAGCTATCCTCCAAAAATATACTGAAGTAAGCCTGCGAAGGGGACTTGAAAGCGGGGCAGAGTTTCAGGAAAACCACTGCATGGGGTAGACTGGAATTGCCCTGAAAGCATAGGAAAAGAGGCACAACGTCGACAATGATGCACTTGGCCAAAAAGGGCGTATGCGTTTTTTCCTGAATATATTCAGGAAAAAACGCATATGCACTTTTTGGCCAACCAAGCAAGCCTGTAAAGGAAATCTGCACTACAATGTAGTCTCACTGCCCCCCTGACAAAAGGGCCAAATGAAAAAAGTGTAAAATCCAGAAAGGTAGGACAGGATATGGAGAACAGGGAGCCTAGTTATGCTGATTGGAAGGATGTAAATTGCCAACAGCCACCCTGGAGAAGTGTATGGTATTTCAAGAAACACGTAAGAAATAAAGGAACACAGCCTATGGCAATTGCACTTATGGTCCTCTTGCTTAGGGAAATTAAAATCAAAAACAAAGAGCCACACCAAAGTTTGGGACGGCTGTGTTCCGAAGAAGCTCGTCTACAGTACCAGGTAAATAACCCAGAAAGCAAAAAATGGATAAAGAAGTTGTGGCACGTACGTGCAATGCAATATCACTCAGCAATGAAATCTGTGTCATCAGGCCCGTAGCGGCATAGTGAGTGGATGCAGGTATGGTGATTCTACGTGAACTACATCACACAGAAAAAGAAACATCATAAGATATCACTAATACACGGAATGTAAATTTAACTACACATGAACTGAATTACAAAACAGAAGAGGGTCTCAAATTTTGAAAACCAACTAGTGCTTGCTTATGGGGAAAGGTGCCTTGGGGTGCTGCATAAAACCAGAGACTGAAATTAGCACAGATAACATTCCATAAGCCAAATATGTAATAGACAAGACCTACTCCTTGCTCAACGAAATGGACTCAACACCACATATTCAACACCTAGGAATATACCTGACTAGGAAGAATCTTAAAACCCATGCATTTATATGTCTCCGTAAGAGAATCAAGCGTGTGTACAGCGGCATAAACGCAGCAGTGAAAATCCAATAAATCTCATTATCAAACTAAATTTCAAAAACAAAACACAAAGACAGAGAAATAGAGAGCAATTCTTAAATAATTCACTCAGGGCATGTGATGCAACCGGGATTGACCACATCTACACCCAGAGCTGGTGGAGACATAAGGCTGGACACGTCAGGCTGATAGCATTGGTGAGTTACGGTGAGCAAATGCAGACCATTTGAAGTCATACTGCATGGTACCCATTCCATGGGTCCCAACTCTCCATGTTCAAGGGATTCTTCCTCCAGCTAAAACATGCATGGGAAACCCAGAGTATCGTCCACCGTGTGATTGGGAAACGATTTAAAATGCATCTCAGTTGTCGTATCCTGGTCCTCGGGTTCACCACTCCAGATGCTTTAGTAACACTCTCCCAGCTTGGAGAGTCAGTGCCTTTAACCTCCTCTTTGGCACAGCTTGAAATTTCTGTGCAAGATGAACAGGAATAGGGAGAACCAATGAGAGACTAGCTGTACGTGTCTGCACGGGCAAATGAAGCGCACATTGTCCACCAGGAAGAGGAATTAAACAAAGGCTCAGTGTGCCCTGCTGGAAACAGGTTAAGGCCTGAAGCAATCCTGCGGTTTTGTGCCCAGCTCACAAGAAAGCGAGTTGAAGAAAGGAGCTCAGGGGCACTGTAATTCACAAACCTGCAGAGTTATAAATGACAGCTATCCTCCAAAAATATATTGAAGTAAGCTTGCGAAGGGGACTTGAAAGCGGGGCAGAATTTTAGCAAAACGATTGCAGGGGGTAGACTGGAATTGCCCTGAAAGCATAGGAAAAGAGGCACAACGTCGACAATGATGCACTTGTCCAAAAAGGGCGTATGCGTTTTTTCCAGAATATATTCAGGAAAAAACGCATACGCCCTTTTTGGCCAACCAAGCAAGCCTGTAAAGGAAATCTGCACTACAATGAAATCTCACTGCCCCCCCCACCCCCGGGCAAAAGGGCCATCTGAAAAAAGTGTAAAATCCAGAAAGTTAGGACAGGATATGGAGAACAGGGAGCCTTGTTATGCTGATTGGCAGGGTGTAAATTGACAGCAGCCACCCTGGAAAAGTGTATGGTGTTTCCTGAAACACGTAAGAAACAAAGCAACACAGCCTATGGCACTTCAACTTATGGTCCTATAGCTTACGGAAATTAAAATCAAAAACAGACAGCCACCCCAATATTTGGGACGGCTGTGTTCACAAGAAGCTCGTCTACATTATCAGATAAATATCCCAGAAAGCAAAAAATGGATAAAGAAGTTGTGGCACGTACGTACAATGCAATATCACTCAGCAATGAAATCTGTGTCATCAGGCCCGTAGCGGCATAGTGAGTGGATGCAGGTACGGTGATTCTACGTGAACTACGTCACACAGAAAAAGAAACATCATAAGATATCACTAATACATAGAATGTAAACTTGACTACACAAGAACTGAATTACAAAACAGAACAGGGTCTCAAATTCAGAAAACAAACTAGTGCTTGCTTATGGGGAAAGGTGCCTTGGGGTGCTGCATAAAACCAGAGACTGAAATTAGCACAGATAACATTCCATAAGCCAAATATGTAATAGACAAACCTACTCCTTGCTCAACGAAATGGACTCAACACCACATATTCAACGCCTAGGAATATACCTGACTAGGAAGAATCTTAAAACCCATGGATATATATGTCTCCGTAAGAGAATCAAGCGTGTGTACAGCGGCCGAAACGCAGCAGTAAAAATCCGATAAATCCCATTATCAAAATAAATTTCGAAAACAAAACACAAAGACAGTGAAATAGAGAGTAATTCTTTAATAATTCACTCAGGTCATGTGATGCAACCGGGATTGACCACATCTACACCCAGAGCTGGTTGAGACATAAGGCTGGACACTTCAGGCTGATAGCATTGGTGAGTTTCGGTGAGCAAATGCAGACCCTTTGAAGTCATACTGCATGGTTCCCATTCCATGGGTCCCAACTCTCCAGGTTCAAGGCATTCTTCCTCCAGCTAAAACATGCATGGGAAACCAAGAGTATCGTCCACCGTGTGATTGGGAAACGATTTAAAATGCATCTCAGTTTTCGTATCCTGGTCCTCGGGTTCACCATTCCAGATGCTTTACTAACACTCTCCCCGCTTGGAGAGTCAGTGCGTTTAACCTCCTCTTCGGCACAGCTTGCAATTTCTGTGCAAGATGAACAGGAATAGGGAGAACCAATGAGAGATTAGCTGTAGGTGTCTGCACGGGCAAATATAACGCTCATTGCCGACCAGGAAGAGGAATTAAACAAAGGCTCAGTGTGCCCTGCTGGAAAGAGATTAGTGCCTGAAGCAATCCTGCGGTTTTGTGCCCAGCTCACAAGAAAGCGAGTTGAAGAAAGGAGCTCAGGGGCACTGTAATTCACAAACCTGCAGAGTTATAAATGACAGCTATCTTCCAAAAGTATATTGAAGTAAGCCTGCGAAGGGGACTTGAAAGCGGGGCAGAATTTCAGGAAAACGATTGCATGGGGTAGACTGGAATTGCCCTGAAAGCATAGGAAAAGAGGCACAAGGTCGACAATGATGCACTTGGCCAAAAAGTGCGTATGCGTTTTTTCTTGAATATATTCAGGAAAAAACGCATACGCCCTTTTTGGCCAATCAAGCAAGCCTGTAAAGGAAATCTGCACTACAATGAAGTCTCACTGCCCCCCGGGCAAGAGGGCCATCTGAAAAAAGTGTAAAATCCAGAAATGTAGGACAGGATACGGGGAACAGGGAGCTTTGTTATGCTGATTGGCAGGATGTAAATTGCCAACAGCCACCCTGGAGAAGTGTATGGTGTTTCCTGAAACACGTAAGAAACAAAGCAACACAGCCTATGGCACTTCCACTTATGGTCCTATAGCTTACGGAAATTAAAATCAAAACAGACAGCCACCCCAATATTTGGGACGGTTGTGTTCACAAGAAGCTCTTCTACAGTATCAGGTAAATATCCCAGAAAGCAAGAAATGGATAAAGAAATTGTGGCACGTACGTACAATGCAATATCACTCAGCAATGAAATCTGTGTCATCAGGCCCGTAGCGGCATAGTGAGTGGATGCAGGTACGGTGATTCTACGTGAACTACGTCACACAGAAAATGTAACATCATAAGATATCACTAATACACGGAATGTAAACTTGACTACACTTGAACTGAATTACAAAACAGAACAGGGTCTCAAATTTAGAAAACCAACTAGTGCTTGCTTATGGGGAAAGGTGCCTTCGGGAGCTGCATAAAACCAGAGACTGAAATTAGCACAGATAACTTTCCATAAGCCAAATATGTAATAGACAAGACCTACTCCTTGCTCAACGAAATGGACCCAACACCACATATTCAACGCCTAGGAATATACCTGACTAGGAAGAATCTTAAAACCCATGGATATATATGTCTCCGTAAGAGAATCAAGCGTGTGTACAGCGGCCGAAACGCAGCAGTGAAAATCCGATAAATCCCAGTATCAAAATAAATTTCGAAAACAAAACACAAAGACAGTGAAATAGAGAGCAATTCTTAAATAATTCACTCAGGGCATGTGATGCAACCGGGATTTACCACATCTACACCCAGAGCTGGTTGAGACATAAGGCTGGACACTTCAGGCTGATAGCATTGGTGAGTTTCGGTGAGCAAATGCAGACCCTTTGAAGTCATACTGCATGGTACCCATTCCATGGGTCCCAACTCTCCAGGTTCAAGGCATTCTTCCTCCAGCTAAAACATGCATGGGAAACCCAGAGTATCGTCCACCGTGTGATTGGGAAACGATTTAAAATGCATCTCAGTTTTCGTATCCTGGTCCTCGGGTTCACCATTCCAGATGCTTTACTAACACTCTCCCCGCTTGGAGAGTCAGTGCCTTTAACCTCCTGTTTGGCACAGCTTGCAATTTCTGTGCAAGATGAACAGGAATAGGGAGAACCAATGAGAGACTAGCTGTAGGTGTTTGCACGGGCAAATGTAACGCTCATGCCGACCAGGAAGAGGAATTAAGCAAAGTCTCAGCGTGCCCTGCTGAAAACAGATGAGGGCCTGAAGCAATCCTGCGGTTTTGTGCCCAGCTCACAAGAAAGCGAGGTGAAGAAAGGAGCTCAGGGGCACTGTAATTCACAAACCTGCAGAGTTATAAATGACAGCTATCCTCTAAAAATATAATGAAGTAAGCCTGCGAAGGGGACTTGAAAGCGGGGCAGAATTTCAGGAAAACGATTGCAGGGGGTAGACTGGAATTGCCCTGAAAGCATAGGAAAAGAGGCACAACGTCGACAATGATGCACTTGGCCTAAAAGGGCGTATGCGTTTTTTCCTGAATATATTCAGGAAAAAACGCATAAGCCCTTTTTGGCCAACCAAGCAAGCCTGTAAAGGAAATCTGCACTACAATGAAATCTCACTGCCCCCCCCCCCCGAGCAAAAGGGCCATCTGAAAAAAGTGTAAAATCCAGAAAGGCCGGACAGGATATGGAGAACAGGGAGCCTTGTTATGCTGATTGGCAGGATGTAAATTGCCAACAGCCACCCTGGAGAAGTGTATGGTGTTTCCTGAAACACATAAGAAATAAAGCAGCACAGCCTATGGCAATTGCACTTATGGTCCTATTGCTTAGGGAAATTAAAATCAAAAACAGAGAGCCACCCCAATGTTTGGGACGGCTGTGTTCCGAAGAAGCTCGTCTACAGTACCAGGTAAATATCCCAGAAAGCAAAAAATGGATAAAGAAGTTGTGGCACGTACGTGCAATGCAATATCACTCAGCAATGAAATCTGTGTCATCAGGCCCGTAGCGGCATAGTGAGTGGATGCAGGTACGGTGATTCTACGTGAACTACGTCACACAGAAAAAGAAACATCATAAGATATCACTAATACACGGAATGTAAACTTGACTACACATGAACTGAATTACAATACATAACAGGGTCTCAAATTTAGAAAACCAACTAGTGCTTGCTTATGGGGAAAGGTGCCTTGGGGTGCTGCATAAAACCAGAGACTGAAATTAGCACAGATAACATTCCATAAGCCAAATATGTAATAGACAAGACCTACTCCTTGCTCAACGAAATGGACTCAACACCACATATTCAACGCCTAGGAATATACCTGACTAGGAAGAATCTTAAAACCCATGGATTTATATGTCTCCGTAAGAGAATCAAGCGTGTGTACAGCGGCATAAAGGCAGCAGTGAAAATCCGATAAATCCCATTATCAAAATAAATTTCAGAAACAAAACACAAAGACAGTGAAATAGAGAGCAATTCTTAAATAATTCACTCAGGGCATGTGATGCAACCGGGATTGACCACATCTACACCCAGAGCTGGTTGAGACATAAGGCTGGACACTTCAGGCTGATAGCATTGGTGAGTTTCGGTGAGCAAATGCAGACCCTTTGAAGTCATACTGCATGGTACCCATTCCATGGGTCCCAACTCTCCAGGTTCAAGGGATTCTTCCTCCAGCTAAAACATGCATGGGAAACCCAGAGTATCATCCACCATGTGATTGGGAAACGATTTAAAATGCATCTCAGTTTTCGTATCCTGGTCCTCGGGTTCACCATTCCAGATGCTTTACTAACACTCTCCCCGCTTGGAGAGTCAGTGCCTTTAACCTCCTCTTTGGCACAGCTTGCAATTTCTGTGCAAGATGAACAGGAATAGGGAGAACCAATGAGAGACTAGCTGTAAGTGTCTGCACGGGCAAATGTAACGCACATTGCCCACCAGGAAGAGGAATTAAACAAAGGCTCAGTGTGCCCTGCTGGAAACAGATTAGGGCCTGAAGCAATCTTGCGGGTTTGTGCCCAGCTCACAAGAAAGCGAGTTGAAGAAAGGAGCTCAGGGGCACTGTAATTCACAAACCTGCAGAGTTATAAATGACAGCTATCCTCCAAAAATATATTGAAGTAAGCCTGCGAAGGGGACTTGAAAGCGGGGCAGAATTTCAGGAAAACGCTTTCAGGGGGTAGACTGGAATTGCCCTGAAAGCATAGGAAAAGAGGCACAACGTCGACAATGATGCACTTGGCCAAAAAGGGCGTATGCGTTTTTTCCTGAATATATTCAGGAAAAAACGCATACGCCCTTTTTGGCCAACCAAGCAAGCCTGTAAAGGAAATCTGCACTACAATGAAATCTCACTGCCCCCAGTGCAAAAGGACCATCTGAAAAAAGTGTAAAATCCAGAAAGGTAGGACAGGATATGGAGTAGAGGGAGCCTTGTTATGCTGATTGGCAGGATGTAAATTGTGAACCGCCACCCTGGAGAAGTGTATGGTGTTTCCTGAAACACGTAAGAAATAAAGCAACACAGCCTATGGCAATTGCAATTATGGTCCTATTGCTTAGGTAAATTAAAATCAAAAACAGAAAGCCACCCCAAAGTTTGTGACAGCTGTGTTCCCAAGAAGCTCGTCTACAGTACCAGGTAAATATCCCAGAAAGCAAAAAATGGATAAAGAAGTTGTGGCACGTACGTGCAATGCAATATCACTCAGCAATGAAATCTGTGTCATCAGGCCCGTAGCGGCATAGTGAGTGGATGCAGGTACGGTGATTCTACGTGAACTACGTCACACAGAAAAAGAAACATCATAAGATATCACTAATACACGGAATGTAAACTTGACTACACATGAACTGAATTACAAAACAGAACAGCGTCTCAAATTTAGAAAACCAACTAGTGCTTGCTTATGGGGAAAGGTGCCTTGGGTGCTGCATAAAACCAGAGACTGAAATTAGCACAGATAACTTTCCATAAGCCAAATATGTAATAGACTAGACCTACTCCTTGCTCAACGAAATGGACCCAACACCACATATTCAATGCCTAGGAATATACCTGACTAGGAAGAATCTTAAAACCCATGGATATATATGTCTCCGTAAGAGAATCAAGCGTGTGTACAGCGGCCGAAACACAGCAGTGAAAATCCGATAAATCCCATTATCAAAATAAATTTCAAAAACAAAACACAAAGAGAGTGAAATAGAGAGCAATTCTTAAATAATTCACTCAGGGCATGTGATGCAACTGGGTTTTAACACATCTACACCCAGAGCTGGTTGATACATAAGGCTGGACACTTCAGGCTGATAGCATTGTTGAGTTTCTGTGAGCAAATGCAGACCCTTTGAAGTCATACTGCATGGTACCCATTCCATGGGTCCCAACTCTCCAGGTTCAAGGGATTCTTCCTCCAGCTAAAACATGCATGGGAAACCCAGAGTATCGTCCACCGTGTGATTGGGAAACGTTTTAAAATGCATCTCCGTTTTCGTATCCTGGTCCTCGGGTTCACCATTCCAGATGCTTTACTAACACTCTCCCCGCTTGGAGAGTCAGTGCCTTTAACCTCCTCTTTGGCACAGCTTGCAATTTCTGTGCAAGATGAACAGGAATAGGGAGAACCAATGAAAGACTACCTGTAGGTGTCTGCACGGGCAAATGTAACACTCATTGCCCACCAGGAAGAGGAATTAAACAAAGGCTCAGTGTGCCTTGCTGGAAACAGATAAGGGCCTGAAGCAATCCTGCGGTTTTGTGCCCAGCTCACAAGAAAGCGAGTTGAAGAAAGGAGCTCAGGGGCACTGTAATTCACAAACCTGCAGAGTTATAAATGACAGCTATCCTCCAAAAATATATTGAAGTAAGCCTGCGAAGGGGACTTGAAAGCGGGGCAGAATTTCAGGAAAGCGATTGCAGGGGGTAGATTGGAATTGCCCTGAAAGCATAGGAAAAGAGGCACAACGTCGACAATGATGCACTTGGCCAAAAAGGGCGTATGCGTTTTTTCCTGAATATATTCAGGAAAAAACGCATACGCCCTTTTTGGCCAACCAAGCAAGCCTGTAAAGGAAATCTGCACTACAATGAAATCTCACTGCCCCCGGGCAAAAGGGCCATCTGAAAAAAGGGTAAAATCCAGAAAGGTAGGACAGGATATGGAGAAGAGGGAGCCTTGTTATGCTGATTGGCAGGATGTAAATTGTGAACCGCCACCCTGGAAAAGTGTATGGTGTTTCCTGAAACACGTAAGAAATAAAGCAACACAGCCTATGGCAATTGCAATTATGGTCCTATTGCTTAGGGAAATTAAAATCAAAAACAGAAAGCCACCCCAAAATTTGGGACGGCTGTGTTCCCAAGAAGCTCGTCTACAGTACCAGGTAAATATCCCAGAAAGCAAAAAATGGATAAAGAAGTTGTGGCACGTACGTGCAATGCAATATCGCTCAGCAATGAAATCTGTGTCATCAGGCCCGTAGCGGCATAGTGAGTGGATTCAGGTACGGTGATTCTACGTGAACTACGTCACACAGAAAAAGAAACATCATAAGATATCACTAATACACGAAATGTAAACTTGACTACACATGAACTGAATTACAAAACAGAACAGGGTATCAAATTTAGAAAACCAACTAATGCTTGCTTATGGGGAAAGGTTCCTTGGGGTGCTGCATAAAACCAGAGACTGAAATTAGCACAGATAACTTTCCATAAGCCAAATATGTAATAGACAAGACCTACTCCTTGCTCAACGAAATGGACCCAACACCACATATTCAACGCCTAGGAATATACCTGACTAGGAAAAATCTTAAAACCCATGGATATATATGTCTCCGTAAGAGAATCAAGCGTGTGTACAGCGGCCGAAACGCAGCAGTGAAAATCCGATAAATCCCATTATCAAAATAAATTTCGAAAACAAAACACAAAGACAGTGAAATAGAGAGCAATTCTTAAATAATTCACTCAGGGCATGTGATGCAACCGGGATTGACCACATCTACACCCAGAGCTGGTTGAGACATAAGGCTGGACACTTCAGGCTGATAGCATTGGTGAGTTTCGGTGAGCAAATGCAGACCCTTTGAAGTCATACTGCATGGTACCCATTCCATGGGTCCCAACTCTCCAGGTTCAAGGGATTCTTCCTCCAGCTAAAACATGCATGGGAAACCCAGAGTATCGTCCACCGTGTGATTGGGAATCGATTTAAAATGCATCTCAGTTTTCGTATCCTGGTCCTCGGGTTCACCATTCCAGATGCTTTACTAACACTCTCCCCGCTTGGAGAGTCAGTGCCTTTAACCTCCTGTTTGGCACAGCTTGCAATTTCTGTGCAAGATGAACAGGAATAGGGAGAACCAATGAGAGACTAGCTGTAGGTGTTATCACGGGCAAATGTAACGCTCATGCCGACCAGGAAGAGGAATTAAGCAAAGTCTCAGCGTGCCCTGCTGAAAACAGATGAGGGCCTGAAGCAATCCTGCGGTTTTGTGCCCAGCTCACAAGAAAGCGAGGTGAAGAAAGGAGCTCAGGGGCACTGTAATTCACAAACCTGCAGAGTTATAAATGACAGCTATCCTCTAAAAATATAATGAAGTAAGCCTGCGAAGGGGACTTGAAAGCGGGGCAGAATTTCAGGAAAACGATTGCAGGGGGTAGACTGGAATTGCCCTGAAAGCATAGGAAAAGAGGCAGAACGTCGACAATGATGCACTTGGCCTAAAAGGGCGTATGCGTTTTTTCCTGAATATATTCAGGAAAAAACGCATACGCCCTTTTTGGCCAACCAAGCAAGCCTGTAAAGGAAATCTGCACTACAATGAAGTCTCACTGCCCCCCGGGCAAAAGGGCCATCTGAAAAAAGTGTAAAATCCAGAAGGGTAGGACAGGATATGGAGAACAGGGAGCCTTGTTATGCTGATTGGCAGGATGTAAATTGCCAGCAGCCACCCTGGAGAAGTGTATGGTGTTCCCTGAAACACGTAAGAAACAAAGCAACACAGCCTATGGCACTTCCACTTATGGTCCTATAGCTTACGGAAATTAAAATCAAAAACAGACAGCCACCCTAATATTTGGGACGGCTGTGTTCACAAGAAGCTCGTCTACAGTATCAGGTAAATATCCCAGAAAGCAAAAAATGGATAAAGAAGTTGTGGCACGTACGTACAATTCAATATCACTCAGCAATGAAATCTGTGTCATCAGGCCCGTAGCGGCATAGTGAGTGGATGCAGGTACGGTGATTCTACGTGAACTACGTCACACAGAAAAAGAAACATCATAAGATATCACTAATACACGGAATGTAAACTTGACTACACATGAAGTGAATTACAAAACATTACAGGGTCTCAAATTTAGAAAACCAACTAGTGCTTGCTTATGGGGAAAGGTGCGTTGGGGTGCTGCATAAAACCAGAGACTGAAATTAGCACAGATAACATTCCATAAGCCAAATATGTAATAGACAAGACCTACTCCTTGCTCAACGAAATGGACCCAACACCACATATTCAACGCCTAGGAATATACCTGACTAGGAAGAATCTTAAAAACCATGGATATATATGTCTCCGTAAGAGAATCAAGCGTGTGTACAGCGGCCGAAACGCAGCAGTGAAAATCCGATAAATCCAATTATCAAAATAAATTTCGAAAACAAAACACAAAGACAGTGAAATAGAGAGCAATTCTTAAATAATTCACTCAGGGCATGTGATGCAACCGGGATTGACCACATCTACACACAGAGCTGGTTGAGACATAAGGCTTGGCACTTCAGGCTGATAGCATTGGTGAGTTTTGGTGAGCAAATGCAGACCCTTTGAAGTCATACTGCATGGTACCCATTCCATGGGTCCCAACTCTCCAGGTTCAAGGGATTCGTCCTCCAGCTAAAACATGCATGGGAAACCCAGAGTATCGTCCACCGTGTGATTGGGAAATGATTTAAAATGCATCTCAGTTTTCGTATCCTGGTCCTCGGGTTCACCATTCCAGATGCTTTACTAACACTCTCCCCGCTTGGAGAGTCAGTGCCTTTAACCTCCTGTTTCGCACAGCTTGCAATTTCTGTGCAAGATGAACAGGAATAGGGAGAACCAATGAGAGACTAGCTGTAGGTGTCTGCACGGGCAAATGTAACGCTCATTGCCCACCAGGAAGAGGAATTAAACAAAGGCTCAGTGTGCCCTGCTGGAAACAGATTAGGGCCTGAAGCAATCATGCGGTTTTGTGCCCAGCTCACAAGAAAGCGAGTTGAAGAAAGGATCTCAGGGGCACTGTACTTCACAAACCTGCAGAGTTATAAATGACAGCTATCCTCCAAAAATATATTGAAGTAAGCCTGCGAAGGGGACTTGAAAGCGGGGCTGAATTTCAGGAAAACGATTGCAGGGGGTAGACTGGAATTGCCCTGAAAGCATAGGAAAAGAGGTACAACGTCGACAATGATGCACTTGGCCAAAAAGGGCGTATGCGTTTTTTCCTGAATATATTCAGGAAAAAACGCATACGCACTTTTTGGCCAACCTAGCAAGCCTGTAAAGGAAATCTGCAGTACAATGAAATCTCACTGCCCCCCCGGGCAAAAGGGCCATCTGAAAAAAGTGTAAAATCCAGAAAGGTAGGACAGGATATGGAGAACAGGGAGCCTTGTTATGCTGATTGGCAGGATGTAAATTGCCAGCAGCCACTCTGGAGAAGTGTATGGTGTTTCCTGAAACACGTAAGAAACAAAGCAACACAGCCTATGGCACTTCCACTTATGGTCTTATAGCTTACGGAAATTAAAATCAAAAACAGACAGCCACCCCAATATTTGGGACGGCTGTGTTCACAAGAAGCTCGTCTACAGTATCAGGTAAATATCCCAGAAAGCAAAAAATGGATAAAGAAGTTGTGGCACGTACGTACAATGCAATATCACTCAGCAATGAAATCTGTGTCATCAGGCCCGTAGCGGCATAGTGAGTGGATGCAGGTACGGTGATTCTACGTGAACTACGTCACACAGAAAAAGAAACATCATAAGATATCACTAATACACGGAATGTAAACTTGACTACACATGAAGTGAATTACAAAACAGAACAGGGTCTCAAATTTAGAAAACCAACTAGTGCTTGCTTATGGGGAAAGGTGCGTTGGGGTGCTGCATAAAACCAGAGACTGAAATTAGCACAGATAACATTCCATAAGCCAAATATGTAATAGACAAGACCTACTCCTTGCTCAACGAAATGGACTCAACACCACATATTCAACGCCTAGGAATATACCTGACTAGGAAGAATCTTAAAACCCATGGATATATATGTCTCCGTAAGAGAATCAAGCGTGTGTACAGCGGCCGAAACGCAGCAGTGAAAATCCGATAAATCCCATTATCAAAATAAATTTCGAAAACAAAACACAAAGACAGTGAAATAGAGAGCAATTCTTAAATAATTCACTCAGGGCATGTGATGCAACCGGGATTGACCACATCTACACCCAGAGCTGGTTGAGACATAAGGCTGGACACTTCAGGCTGATAGCATTGGTGAGTTTCGGTGAGCAAATGCAGACCCTTTGAAGTCATACTGCATGGTACCCATTCCATGGGTCCCAACTCTCCAGGTTCAAGGGATTCTTCCTCCAGCTAAAACATGCATGGGAAACCCAGAGTATCGTCTACCGTGTGATTGGGAAACGATTTAAAATGCATCTCAGTTTTCGTATCCTGGTCCTCGGGTTCACCATTCCAGATGCTTTACTAACACTCTCCCCGCTTGGAGAGTCAGTGCCTTTAAACTCCTGTTTCGCACAGCTTGCAATTTCTGTGCAAGATGAACAGGAATAGGGAGAACCAATGAGAGACTAGCTGTAGGTGTCTGCATGGGCAAATGTAATGCTCATTGCCCACCAGGAAGAGGAATTAAACAAAGGCTCAACATGCCCTGCTGAAAACAGATTAGGGCCTGAAGCAATCCTTTGGTTTTGTGTCCAGCTCACAAGAAAGCGAGTTGAAGAAAGGAGCTCAGGGGCACTGTAATTCACAAACCTGCAGTGTTATAAATGACAGCTCTCCTCCAAAAATATATTGAAGTAAGCCTGCGAAGGGGACTTTAATGCGGGGCAGAATTTCAGGAAAACGATTGCAGGGGGTAGACTGGAATTGCCCTGAAAGCATAGGAAAAGAGGCAGAACATCGACAATGATGCACTTGGCCAAAAAGGGCGTATGCGTTTTTTCCTGAATATATTCAGGAAAAAACGCATACGCCCTTTTTGGCCAACCAAGCAAGCCTGTAAAGGAAATCTGCACTACAATGAAGTCTCACTGCCCCCCCCCCCCGGGCAAAAGGGCCATCTGAAAAAAGTGTAAAATCCAGAAAGGTAGGACAGGATATGGAGAACAGGGAGACTTGTTATGCTGATTGGCAGGATGTAAATTGCCAGCAGCCACCCTGGAGAAGTGTATGGTGTTTCCTGAAACACGTAAGAAACAAAGCAACACAGCCTATGGCACTTCCACTTATGGTCCTATAGCTTACGGAAATTAAAATCAAAAACAGACAGCCACCCCAATATTTGGGACGGCTGTGTTCACAAGAAGCTCGTCTACAGTATCAGGTAAATATCCCAGAAAGCAAAAAATGGATAAAGAAGTTGTGGCACGTACATGCAATGCAATATCACTCAGCAATGAAATCTGTGTCATCAGGCCCGTAGCGGCATAGTAAGTGGATGCAGGTATGGTGATTCTACGTGAACTACGTCACACAGAAAAAGAAACATCATAAGATATCACTAATACACGGAATGTAAACTGGACTACACATGAACTGAATTACAAAACAGAACAGGGTCTCAAATTTAGAAAACCAACTAGTGCTTGCTTATGGGGAAAGGTGCCTTGGGGTGCTGCATAAAACCAGAGACTGAAATTAGCACAGATAACTTTCCATAAGCCAAATATGTAATAGACAAGACCTACTCCTTGCTCAACGAAATGGACCCAACACCACATATTCAACGCCTAGGAATATACCTGACTAGGAAGAATCTTAAAACCCATGGATATATATGTCTCCGTAAGAGAATCAAGCGTGTGTACAGCGGCCGAAACGCAGCAGTGAAAATCCGATAAATCCCATTATCAAAATAAATTTCGAAAACAAAACACAAAGACAGTGAAATAGAGAGCAATTCTTAAATAATTCACTCAGGGCATGTGATGCAACCGGGATTGACCACATCTACACCCAGAGCTGGTTGAGACATAAGGCTGGACACTTCAGGCTGATAGCATTGGTGAGTTTCGGTGAGCAAATGCAGACCCTTTGAAGTCATACTGCATGGTACCCATTCCATGGGTCCCAACTTTCCAGGTTCAAGGGATTCTTCCTCCAGCTAAAACATGCATGGGAAACCCAGAGTATCGTCCACCGTGTGATTGGGAAACGATTTAAAATGCATCTCAGTTTTCGTATCCTGGTCCTCGGGTTCACCATTCCAGATGCTTTACTAACACTCTCCCCGTTTGGAGAGTCAGTGCCTTTAACCTCCTCTTTGGCACAGCTTGCAATTTCTGTGCAAGATGAACAGGAATAGGGAGAAACAATGAGAGACTAGCTATAGGTGTCTGCACGGGCAAATGTAACGCTCATTTCCCACCAGGAAGAGGAATTAAACAAAGGCTCAGTGTGCCCTGCCAGAAACAGATTAGGGCCTGAAGCAATCCTGCGGTTTTGTGCCCAGCTCACAAGAAAGCGAGTTGAAGAAAGGAGCTCAGGGGCACTGTAATTCACAAACCTGCAGAGTTATAAATGACAGCTATCCTCCAAAAATATATTGAAGTAAGCCTGCGAAGGGGACTTGAAAGCGGGGCAGAATTTCAGGAAAACGATTGCACGGGGTAGACTGGAATTGCCCTGAAAGCATAGGAAACGAGGCACAACGTCGACAATGATGCACTAGGCCAAAAAGTGCGTATGCGTTTTTTCCTGAATATATTCAGGAAAAAACGCATACGCCATTTTTGGCCAACCAAGCAAGCCTGTAAAGGAAATCTGCACTACAATGAAATCTCACTGCCCCCCCGGGCAAAAGGGCCATCTGAAAAAAGTGTAAAATCCAGAAAGGTAGGACAGGATATGGAGAACAGGGAGCCTTGTTTTGCTGATTGGCAGGATGTAAATTGTGAACAGCCACCCTGGAGAAGTGTATGGTGTTTCCTGAAACACGTAAGAAATAAAGCAACACAGCCTATGGCAATTGCAATTATGGTCCTATTGCTTAGGGAAATTAAAATCATAAACGGAGAGCCACCCCAAAGTTTGGGACGGCTGTGTTCCCAAGAAGCTCGTCTACAGTACCAGGTAAATATCCCAGAAAGCAAAAAATGGATAAAGAAGTTGTGGCACGTACGTGCAATGCAATATCACTCAGCAATGAAATCTGTGTCATCAGGCCCGTAGCGGCATAGTGAGTGGATGCAGGTACGGTGATTCTACGTGAACTACGTCACACAGAAAAAGAAACATCATAAGATATCACTAATACACGGAATGTAAACTTGACTACACATGAACTGAATTACAAAACAGAACAGGGTCACAAATTTAGAAAACCAACTAGTGCTTGCTTATGGGGAAAGGTGCGTTGGGGTGCTGCATAAAACCAGAGACTGAAATTAGCACAGATAACTTTCCATAAGCCAAATATGTAATAGACAAGACCTACTCATTTTTCAACGAAATGGACCCAAAACCACATATTCAACGCCTAGGAATATACCTGACTAGGAAGAATCTTAAAACCCATGGATATATATGTCTCCGTAAGAGAATCAAGCGTGTGTACAGCGGCATAAACGCAGCAGTGAAAATCCGATAAATCCCATTATCAAAATAAATTTCAAAAACAAAACACAAAGACAGTGAAATCGAGAGCTATTCTTAAATAATTCACTCAGGGCATGTGATGCAACCGGGATTTAACACATCTACACCCAGAGCTGGTTGAGACATAAGGCTGGACACTTCAGGCTGATAGCATTGGTGAGTTTCGGTGAGCAAATGCAGACCCTTTGAAGTCATACTGCCTGGTACCCATTCCATAGTTCCCAACTCTCCAGGTTCAAGGGATTCTTCCTTCTGCTAAAATTTGCATGGGAAACCCAGAGTATGCTCCACCGTGTGACTGGGAAACCTTTTTACATGCATGTCTGTTTTCGTCCCCTGGTACTCAGGTTCACCATTCCAGACCCTTTTCTTACACTCTCCCCATTTGGAGAGTCAGTGCCTTTAACCTCCTGTTTGGCACTGTTTGCAATTTCTGCGCAAGATGAACAGGAATAAGGAGAACCAATGGGAGACTATCTGTAGGTGTGTGCACGGGCAAATATTTTTTTTAACATCTTTATTGGGGTATAATTGCTTTACAATGGTGTGTTAGTTTTTGCTTTATAACAAAGTGAATCAGCTATACATATACATATGCTCCCTGTGTCTTCCCTCTTGTGTCTCCCTCCCTCCCTCTCTCCCCCTTCCACCCCTCCAGGCTGTCCCAACGCCCCAAGCTAATATCCCTGTGCCTTGCGGCTGCTTCCCCCTTGCTATCTACCTTACTACATTTGTTAGTGTGTATATGTCCATGACTCTCTCTCGCCCTGTCAAAACTCACCATTCCCCCTCCCCATATCCTCAATTCCGTTCTCCAGTAGGTCTGCGCCTCTATTCCTGTCTTATCCCTAGGTTCTTCATGACATTTTTTTCCTTTAAATTCCATATATATGTGTTAGCATACGCTATTTGTCTTTTTCTTTCTGACTTACTTCACTCTGTATGACAGACTCTAGGTCTATCCATCTCATTACAAATAACTCAGTTTCATTTCTTTTTAAGGCTGAGTAATATTCCATTGTGTATATGTGCCACATCTTCTTTATCCATTCGTCCGATGATGGGCGCTTAGGTTCTTTCCATCTCCGGGCTATTGTAAATAGAGCTGCAATGAACATTTTGGTACATGCCTCTTTTTGAATTTTGGTTTTCTCAGGGTATATGCCCAGTATGCACGGGCAATTTTAACACTCATTTCCCAACAGGAAAAGGAATTAACCAAAGGCTCAGCATGCCGTGCTGGAACAAGATTAGGGCCTGAAGCAATCCTGCGGTTTTGTGGCCAGCTCACAAGAAAGCGAGTTGAGGAAAGGAGCTCAGGGGCACTGTCATTCACATACCTGCAGACTTATAAATGACAGAAATCGTACAAAAATATATTGAATTAAGGCTGCGAAGAGGACTTGAAAGTGGGGCAGAATTGCTGGAATCCGATTTCAGGAGGTAGACGTGAATTGCTCTGAAAGCATAAGAGAAGTGGCAGAACCTCGTCAAGGAAGCACTTGGCCAAAAAGGGCATATGCATTTTTTCCAGGGCCATCATTCACGGGAGTAGGAGGCTCCCAGCATGCTCCAGTGGCCAACAGAGGGCCCACGTCGCCAAGGCGATGTGAGCTAGCCAGGCAGGAGTGACCTGACATCAGAGGGCCCACCTCACAGAATGGTAGGGAACCCAGCCAGGATCAGACTCTCCCCAGAGGGCCCACATCACCAAGGTGATGGGAACCAGGCAGGAGTGTCCTCACACCCGTGGGGCCACATCATCAAAAGTTGAGGTACCCAGCACATGTGGCCTCAAACCAGAGGACCCACATCACCATGGGTTTCGGAGTGAGGCAGGCAGGATTAACCTCACAACACATGTCCCATTGTATACAAAAGGTGTGGAAACCAGCAGTTGGATCTTCCTAGCAGGCGGCCCAGAGCACTGAGGCTATGAGATCCAGGCCGGCATGAACTCACAACAGAGGGCCCTCATTGTGATTCTGTAAGCAACCCAGCCGTTGTGACCTCAGAGCAGAAGGCCCACATCCCCATGGGGAAGGGAAACAAGCAGGAGTGTCATCGCAAGAGTGGGCACACATGAAAAAATGTGGGGAGCCCAGCAATTAGTGCCTGATGCCAGAGGGCCCTCATCACCGAGGGGCGGTGGCTCCCAGCCAGCTCCGACTGCTACCAGAGGGGCGACGTCGCCAATGCGGAGTGCGACAACCAGGCAGGAGTGACCTCAGAGCAGAGGGTCAACCTCACAGAAGTGTGAAGAACCAAAGAGGATCAGATTCTCACCAGAGGGCCCACATCACCAAGGGAATAGGAACCAGGCAGGAGTGTCCTCACACTAGTGGGGCCACATCACCAGAAAGTGAGGGACCCAGCACACATGGCCTCAAACCAGAGGACACACATCACAAGGGAACTGGGATTGAGGCAGGCAGGAGGAGCCTCAAAACAGAGGGACCATAGAATTAAAGAGGTGAAGAATCCCGCAGTTGGAACCTCCCAGCAGGCGGCCAGGAGCAGCGAGACTATGGGATCCAGGCCAGAGTGATCTCACACCAGAGGGCCGTCATCATGAAACTGTGAGCAACCTAGGCGTTGGGATCTCAGAGCAGAAGGCCCACATTCCCATGGGGTTGGGAACCTGTCAGAAGTGTACTCGCACCACAGGGCACACATCAGAGAATTTAGGGAACCCAGGAGTTAGGGCCTGACGCCAGAGGGCCCTCATTACCAAGGGGAGGAGACTCCAATCAGGCACCAACACCCAACTGAGGTCCCACGTCGCCAAGGTGACATGTGACAGCCAGGTAGGAGTGACCTCACCGCAGAGGGCCTACCTCACAGAAGGGTGAGGAACACAGCCAGGATAAGACTCTCACCAGAGGGCCCACATCACCAAGGTGATCAGAACCAGGCAGGAGAGTCTTCACACCAGTGTGGCCACATCATAGAAAGGTGAGGAACCCAGCACATGTGGCCTAAACCAGAAGACCCACATCTCCAAGGGGCTAGGAGTGAGGCAAGCAGGAGTATCCTCACAAAACAGAGCCCACAGAATAAAAGTTGTGAGGAATCCAGCAGTTGGAACCGGCCAGTAGGCCGCCCAGAGCACAGAGTCTATGGGATCCAGGCCACAGCAAACTCACAGCAGAGGTCCCACATCATGAAACTGTGAGCAACCCAGCGGATGGGACCTCAGAGCAGAAGGCCCACATCCCTATGGGGATGGGAACCTGACAGGAGTGTCCTCGGCCCACTTCCACGAATCAGAAAATGTGGGAACCCAGCAGTTAGGACCTGAGGCCAGAGGACCCTCATCACCGAGGGGAGGAGGCTCCCAGCAGGCTCTAACTGCCACCATAAGGCCGATGTCACCAAGGCGGGGTGTGCCAACCAGGCAGGAGTGACCTCAGAGCAGAAAGCCCACCTCACAGAAGTGTGAGGAACCCAACAAGGATCAGACTGTCACCAGAGGGCCAACATCACCAAGGGAATGGGAACCAGGCAGGAGTGTCCTCACACCAGTGGGGCTACATCACCATAATTTGAGGGACCCAGCACACGTGGCCTCAAACCTGAGGACACACATCACCAAGGGGCCTGGAGTGAGGCAGGCCAGAGGATCCTCAAAACAGAGGGACCATAGAATAAAAAAGGTGAGGAATCCCACAGTTGGAACCTCCGGCAGGCAGCCAGGAGCAGCGAGGCTATGGGATCTAGGCAGGAGTGAACTCACACCAGAGGGCCCTCATCATGAAACTGTGAGCAACACAGCCGTTGGGACCTCAGAGCAGAAGGCTCACATCCCCATGGGGATGGGAACCTGGCAGGAGTGTCCTTGCACCACTTAGCACGAATCAGAAAATGTGGGAACCCAGCAGTTAGGGCCTGAGGCCAGAGGGCCCTCATCACTGAGGGGAGGAGGCTCCCAGCAGGCTCCAACTGCCACCATATGGCCGACGTTGCCAAGGCGGGGTGTGCCAGCCAGGCAGGAGTGACCTCAGAGCAGAGGGCCCACCTCACAGAAGGGTGAGGAACCTAACCAGGATCAGACTCTCACCAGAGGGCCAACATCACCAAGGTGATGGGAACCAGGCAAGACTGTCCTAACAGCAGTGGGGCCAACATCACCAAGGGAATGGGAACCAGGCAAGAGTGTCCTCACACCAGTGTGGCCACATTATAGAAAGGTGAGGAACACAGTACATGTGGCCTCAAACAAGGGGACACACATCACGAAGGGGCTGGGAGTGAGGCATGCAGGAGGAGACGCACAACCGAGGGCCCATAGAATAAAAAAGGTGAGGAATCGAGAAGTTGGAAACTCCAAGCTGGAGGCCCAGAGCACTGACACTATGGGATACAGGCCAGAGTGAACACACAGCAAAGGGCCCACATCATGAAACTGTGAGCAACCCAGCAGTTGGGACCACAGAACAGAAGTCCCACATGCCCATGGGGATGGGAACCTGGCAGGAGTGACTCGCACCACTGGGCACACATCAGAAAATGTGTGGAGCCCAGCACTTAGGGCCTGACACCAGAAGGCCCTCATCACTGAGGGGAGGAGGCCCCAGCACACTCCAACTGCCACCAGAGGGTCCACGTCGCCAAGGCGACGTGCGCCAGCCAGGCAGGATTGACCTCACAGCAGAGGGCCCACATCATGAAAGTGTGAGCAACCCAGCCGTTAGGACCTCAGAACAGAAGGCCCACACGCTCATGAGGATGGGAACCTGGCAGGAGTGCCCTCGTACCACTTAGCACGTATCAGAAAATGTGGGAACCCCGCCATTAGGGTCTGACGCCAGAGGGCCTCATCACCGCGGGAAGGAGGCTCCCAGCAGGCTCCAACTGCCACCAGGGTGCCGAAGTCAACAAGGCGGGTTGTGCCAGCCAGGCAGGAGTGACCTCAGAGAAGAGGGCTCACCTCACGGATGTGTGAGGAACCCAACCAGGATCAGAGTCTCACCAGAGGGCCCACATCACCAAGGGGATGGGAACCAGGCAGGAGTGTCCACACACCAGTGGGGCCACATCATCAAAAGATGAGGAACCCATCACATATGGCCTCAAACCTGAGGACATACATCACCATGTGGCTGGGAGTGAGGCAGGTATCTGGAGGGGCACATTTAACTCTAATTTCCCACCAGGAAGAGGAATTAACCAAAGGCTCAGAGTGCCGTGCCGGACCCTGATTATGGCCTGAAGCAAACCTGCAGTTTTGTGGCCAGCTTACAAGGAAGCGAGTTAAGAAAGGAGCTCAGGGGCACTGTAATTCACAAACCTGCAGAGATAAATGACAGCTATTGGCAAAAATATATCGAAGTAAGTCTGCAAAGAGGACTTGAAAACGAGGCAGAATTGCAGGAATCATATTTCAAGAGGTAGATTGGAATTGCATTTAAAGCATATGAAAAGCGGCAGATCTTTGACAGTGATGCACATGGACAAAAAGTGCGTATACATTTTTCCTGAATATATTCAGGAAAAAACGCATATGAACATTTTGGCCAACCAAGCACTCCAGCAATGGAAATCCACACTACAATGAAGTCACATTTCCCATTCGTCAAAAAGGCCATCTGAATAAAGTGTAAAAACCAGAAACACAGGACAGGCCATGGAGAACAGGGAGCCGTGTTATGCTGATGGGCGGGATGTAAATTGCCAACAGACACTCTGGAGATGTTCATGGTGTATCCTGAAACATCTAAAAAACAAAGCTACAGAGCCTAGGGCACTTCCACTTTTGGCCCTATAGCTTAGGAAAATTAAAATCAACAAGACACAGCCAACACAAAATTTAGGGCTGCTGTGTTTACAAGAACCTCGAGTCCAGTACAAATTAAATATCCCAGAAAGAAAAAAATGGATAAAGAAGTTGTGCTACTTACGTACAACGGAATATCACTCAGCAGTGAAATCAATGTCATCAGGCCTGTAGCAGCAAATTGAGTGGATTTAATTATGATGATTCTAAGAGAAATATATCACACAAAGAAAGATAATTATCATAAGATATCACTAATAGAGGGAGTGTAAACTTGGCTACACATAAACTGAATTACAAAACCGAACAGAGTCTCACATTTAGATAAAAACCTTATGCTTGCTTAAGGGGAAAGTTGAGTTGGGCTGCTGTATAAAAACAGATTGAAATTAGCACACATACCATTCCATAAGCCAAATACGTAATAAACAAGACCTACTCTTTGCTCAACGAAATAGACTCATCCATGGTGTATCACCTCACACCTATTAGAATGGGCATCATCAGAAAATCTACAAACAACAAATGCTGGAAACGGTGTGGAGATAAGGAATCCTCTTCCACTATTGTTGGGAACGTAAATTGATACAGTCACTGTGGAGAACATTATGGAGTTTCTTATAAAACTAAGAATAGAATTACCATATGATACAGCAATCCCTCTACTGGGCATATACCCAGACAAAACCATAAATCAAAAAGAGACATTCACCACAATGTTCATTGCATCACTATTTACACTATCCAGGAAGTGGAAGCAACCTAAATGCCCACAGACAGACGAATGCATAAAGATGTGGTACATATATAAAATGGAATATTACTAAGCCATAAAAAGGAATGAAATTGGGACATTTGTAGAGACGTTGATGGATCTAGAGACTGTCATACAGAGTGAAGTAAGTCAGAAAGAGAAAAGCAAATCTTGTATATTAATGCATATATGTGGAACCTAGAAAAATTGTACAGATGAACCGTTTTGCAAGGCAGAAATAGAGCAATACATGTATACAACAAACGTATGGACAACAAGGGGGGAAAGCTGTTGGGGATGGTGGTGGGAGGAGTTGAGATATTGGGATTGGTATGTATACATTTATATGTATAAAGTAGATAACCAAAAACAACCTGCTGTATAAAAATATAAAATTAAATTCAAAATAAAAAAATAAAATTAAAAAAAGTAAAACAGAAAAATATTCTTCCCTTCACATACATGTATTTATATGAATAAATTATTTCCATGCTTATATCTGTAAATACACAAAAGAGGAATAAAATCTACCTTGAACCAAAAACGAAAAAAAGATAAAAAAGAACAGAACCCACCAGTTACACAGAGGAAAACCGTTTCAGGGCACTTGCTCCAATTGCAAACAATTCTGAAGTTGGTCAGTGGTGGGGAATCATCTCCTATTCAGCCAGCATGCTCCTCGCAACAAGCCTCCTCACTGCAAAGCTGGTGGACCGTGCCGAGGTATCTGTGAGTAAACGTGGGCCGAGCCCCAGGCCAGCTGCTGCTGAAATGTTCCCACCCTTCCAAGGCTAAACACCTGAATATGTACAAGGACTTGAAAACCTAGAGGAAGGGCCATGGAGCCACATGAGGGACAGCATGCCAGCCGACTTGGTGCCTGCAGGCCAGCCAGGATGGTCCTGGCCCTGGGTGCTCTTCTGGAAGCTCTCCATTTCCCTGCCTGAGATACCCCTGCTGTCCCGGCCCCCACTGCTTTCTTCCTTCCTCACCTGTGCCCAGGGAGAAATTCCAGCGGCAGGTGTGGGTGACACATCCTCTTCTTTAGCAGGTAGCATCTTGGCAACTGCTGCAGAAAGTCCAGCAGAGCCCCACTCACACTGGGACACCCACAAAGCCGTGGCCTCTCACTCCCTCCCACCAGCCCAGCCCCGAGACTGCTGACAGGGCAGAGAAAATGGCGTCAGGCACAGCTGCAGGGGCTCTTGCTGCCTGGAGCGGTGTTTATATTGATCTCAACCCAGGCACACCTGGGGAGGGCTGGCCGGCACGGTCAGGCTTCCCAAGCCAGCCAATAATCACCCCTCAGGGGCTCACAGTTGCTGAAAATGGAACTTGCTGAATTGGCCAGGTCCAAGGAACAGGTGTGGGCTCCTGAGAGTCAGGATAGACAAGGGGCTGCAGCTCTGGCTTGTTTTCTAATTATATTATCTGGCCCATGAGTGGGAGACAACTTCAAGAAAACCCTCTCCTAATGAGAGGAACCCAGGAGTCAGGGAGAGGAGGGGTGGGTGGTGGTTGGAGACAGAGGCCTGGTGCCCCGGGTGCAGTGGAAGTCTCTGGAAGACCAGGTGGAGGAGGCCGCACAGAGTGATTCCCAGGGTCACAGACCTGTCAGAGCTGCTGTTTGTTAGTTCAAGTCCTGCTCTGAGGTGCTCTGTGTCAGATCTGAGCGACAGGTGAGCTGGGAGTGCTCTGCAATGAGGGCTATGTGCACGGTTCCTGTGTGCCCAGCCCTGCCAAGGTACCTGCAAGGGTAGCTCTGTATCCTGGGAGGGGCCTGACCACGGGAGCCCCATGGACTGCAGAGGACCTGCCCAGGAATCCCATATCCTGGGAGGGGCCTGAACACGAGAGCCCCGTGGGCTGGGGTGGGGGTAGGGTACCTGCCCAGGTGAGCTCCATATCCTGGGATTGGCCTGACCTCGAGAGCCCCATGGGCTGCTGGAGTCCTGGTAAAGGATGTCAGGACAGTCAGTGAAGCCACTGAGGATATACCTCCAGTAGTTCCTAAATCCTACACCCTGCTGGTCATTCTACCAACCACCAGGACTTGGTATTCTGTATTAGGCTTCACTGATGCCTTCTTTTGTATTCCATTAGTCCCAGAGTCACAAGAAATTTTGGCTTGTGAGTGACAGGACTCAACATACAACTAAAACAATACTTCCAGGCTGTCTTGCCCCAAGGGTTCAAAAATTCCCACACCATCTTTGGGGAAAGCTCAGCTAAAAACCTAAAAGTTCTACCTCTGGAAAAGGAAACACTCCTTCAATATTCAGACGACATTCTGATCGCCAGCCCTACTAAGGAGGCCTCAGAACTACCAAGCCAATAAAGGATAGAAGTTGTCCACGAAAAAGCTCAAGTATCACAGACTACGGTGACCTGCCTGGGCTTCATTCTCACAGAAGGTCGGAGAAGCCCATCCCAGGAAAGGGAAGAAACAATTTACAGCCTTACCCCTTTCTGAAACTAGAAGACAGCTTAGGGGTTCCTGGGGAAGCCAGGGTTTCCTGCCTCTGGATCCCTAACTACAGTCTACTAGCTGGGCCTCTATATGAAACACTGAAAGGAAAAGATGATGATCCTTTTGAATAGAATCCAGAAGTGGCCTTTCAAGAATGGAAAGAGCAGTCAATTCAGACCCTTGCCCTGGAACTCCCTAATTTAGCTAAACCCTTTGACCTTTACATTCCTGGTGAAAGGTGAATCGCCATTGGAGTATTAGTGCAAAAACTGGGACCACTTGAAATGGAACAATGCAAGAATGCCATCCAGGTAGGATAAACTATGGTCACCAAGGGGCTTGGCCCACCGCCACATCTGGCCAAGATACTGGTGGTATCTGAAAACCTGGAAATCAGCAGCCCAAAAGGCCACCTCCCTTCTAAGGGAAACGGACCCCACGTGGTGATCCTAACCCCCAACCATGCCCTGAAGTTGCAGGGTTTGCTCCGTGGGCACACTGACCTCGATTGAGGAGGCCCTCCAACTCCAACCTCCAGAGAGATAACCGGGGGCAACGGGGCACCATGACGACCCGTGTGACCATCACTTGACCTGGAGTTTCTCTCATAAAACAACAAGAGTGTGTCCCAAAAGAGTAGACTACTGCTTGCAGTACTTACTGTACCCAGAGGGGAGCTAATAATCTTGGCGGGGGAACCGTATATCATGCTGTCACCATAGAAAAGCCTACAGACACCCTGATGATGGTGGCCAATAAGACCGGCTGGACTCCTGTTTACTTCCAAAGGCTCTTGACTCAGTGACC
Source organism: Phocoena phocoena (assembly GCF_963924675.1). Classification (NCBI taxonomy): domain Eukaryota; kingdom Metazoa; phylum Chordata; class Mammalia; order Artiodactyla; family Phocoenidae; genus Phocoena; species Phocoena phocoena. Next base: position 116,030 of record NW_027077668.1, read on the forward strand.
ATCATGATCCTTCATCACCACTGACCCTGGACTGTCTGGGAGCTGAGCGGGCAGGATCCTGACACCTGGTGCTGTTTTTATGTTAATTCAGGGGCCTAATGGAAGAAAGCGCAGACTGTTGGTCAGAGCATCTAGGCTGGCAGAAACGGTCAGTCAGAGCATCTAGGCTGGCAGAAACGGTCAGCCTAAGGTGGCCGAACAAATGTGGGGCGGAGTGAAACTGGACCTCACAGCGCCACTGCACATCTCCTTTCTGGACCCTTAAAGGTCATTAGAATCTATAACACTTCCAATACTGGTGCTCAGGTGGACGAGCAGGGAGGCAGGAGGCCTGGGGACAATCAACGTCACCTGGAGGCTGCTGGGGAGAAGTTCTGACCCTCGCCCACGGGTATGAAGCCTCCTAACTCAGCACTCAGCAGTTACAGAAGAAGGGTCTGCACCCGCAGCACTCCAAGAATGAGGAAAGGGACAAAAGGCAGAAGAGAAGTTTGTCCCAGGAAAAGCCCCTTAAAAATGCCTGGGAGATAAAAATAGAATCTGGGCAATAAAATAAAGTCTAACCATTTCTATCCTTTGTGCTTTGTCTAATTTCAGGTGCTCCTAGTGTCCCGCATACAGAGGTTCCACACCCGGCACTTCAGACCAGATTTCCTAGAGCAGAATGGCTCGATGACACTTCAGCTCCTGGGGCCCAGTTCAGACTCCGTGACATAGAGCCTGAGCTGCAGCCAACCAGGTCCTCGAGAGCTCAGCCCCCTCCCTCCCAGTGACTCTGACAGGATCTCTACACAGCAGCCCAGCCCACAGCCCACAGGGTAGCACCTCTCCATTCTCTGATCAAAATATAAAGTTTCCTTTGCTTTTGAACCAAACTCAGTCTCGATCTATTGGCTCCAATGACACTGGGCAGGGGGACACTTGTTGGCGTCCACTCTGGAGGATCAGTAACAGAAATTGAGAACATTGTAACTTCAATGAACAGATGTGTGAGCCAAACTGTAATTAACATAGAACAGTGTATAAGGCTCGGGTAAAATAAGATGTTTCTAACACTTCCATTTGATATTTCCATCACTTTCTTATAAGCAAGTTCAGTGAAAAGGTTTGTCTTCTTTGTCAGGTCAATATTAGAGAAACAAAGTGATTTCTTTCCAAGGATGTACATCTAATAATCTTGGTTAAAGCTTCAATCTTGTTTTAAATGCTTTTGCATTGAAAATGATACCTCTCTTTCAGCTCCCCCATTTCTGAGAAGCATAAAATCTTATAATTTATTATTACCAAAGGGAAATGGTAGGAGGAGGGATAAATTAACAGTTTGGGATTAACACATACACACTGCTATGTATGAAATCATCAGCAAGGAACTACTGTATAGCACAGGGAACTACACTCAATATTTTGCAATAACCTATAAGGGGAAATGATCTGAAAAAGAATAGATATTTTTATTGACATCATCCATCAATGACAGTAAAAATGGAATCTAAGGGAAGACAGTGGTGAGTGCTTCTGACCCTGAAGACTTCAATCATCTAAAGTTTGGACTCTGCCTACTTCCCAAGGCCCTTAATGAACATATGTGTAGCCGTAGCTTAAAAAATTCCCCAGTTTGGGTTGCGGAGAGACACTGATATTTAAAATCCCCTGGTGTTCTCCTCACATGAATGGGACCCTTCCTACACCTAAAACATGCCTGTCACACCCAGAGGATGGTATACCGTCTGATCGGGAAAAGTTTGGAAAAGGCATCTCATCTCCTCATCTCTTGGTGCTAGGGTTCACCACTCCAGCGTCTTTACTAACAGTCTCCCCACTTGGAGATGTCAGCACTGTCAACATCCTGTTGCATACAGTTTGGAATTTGTCCAGAGGATGAAGCAGAAGGAGGAGGAACAATGAGAGACAAGTCCTAGGTGTTCGGACAGGCACATGCCACTCTAATTTCCAATCAGGAAGACGAATTGACCAAAGGCTAGGGTTGCCCATGGAAACAGAATAGGGCTTGAGGAATCCTGATGCTTTGTGGCCAGTTCCCATAAACACAAGTTGGAAAATGGAACTCAGGGGCACTAAAATTCACAAAACTGCAGAATTGAAAATATCTATCACTGAAAAATGTCTTGAGGAAAGTCAGAGAAAAGGACTTGTAAGCAACGGAGAATGGCAGGAAAGGGATTGGAAGAGGTAGAAAGGACTCGCCATTAAGCACAAGAAAAGGGGCTGAACATTGCCAACATTGCAGTTGGCCAAAAAGGGTGTATGCGTCTTTTTCTGTATATATTCAAGAAAAGGGCATACACTTTTTTAGCCAACCAAACAGGTGGGCACTGGAAATCAATACTACAAAACATATCACTTTGCATCAGTCAGAAGAGCCGTCCTCATAAAGTGTAAACACCAGAAATGCAGGACAGGGCAAGGAGAAAAGGGAGCCCTGTGAGTCTTATAGTGGAAATGTATATTGCCAACGGTCACTCTGGATAAGTCTATTGTGTTTACTAAAGCATCTAAAAAATGAGCTACCGAGCACAGGGCACTTGCACTCATGGACGTATATCTTGGGAAAAACAAAAATCGAGAGGACACAGGCACCCCAATGTTTACCACCTCTCTGTTTAAAAGATCTTCGACTAGGATATAACTTAAATGTATCTGCAGAGAAAAAACGGACAGAGATGTGGTGCTTATGTAGAGTGGAATATTACTCAGCCTGGAAATCAATGAAATACGGCCAGTTATAACAACTCCAGAGGAGTTACGTGTGATCATTCGAAGTCACATAATTCAAAAAGAAAAACACATAAGATATCACTAATACATGGAATGTTAACATGGCTACACATGAACTGAATTACAAAAGAGAAGAGGGTTTCAAATTAAGAAAACCAACTTATGCTTCCTTAAGGGGAAAGGTGAGTTGGGGTGCTGCATAAAACCAGAGATTGAAATTAGCACAGATACCATTCCATAAGCCAAATATGTAATAGTCAAGACCTACTCCTTGCTCAATGAAATGGACTCAACACGCCATATTCAATTCCTAAGAATATAACGGATTAGTAAGAATCTTAAAACCCATGGACTTATATGTCTCCGTAAGAGAATCAAGCGCGTGTACAGCGGCATAAACGAAGCAGTGAAAATCCGATAAATCCCATTATTAAAATAAATTTCAAAAACAAAACACAATGACAGTGAAATAGGTAGCAATTCTTAAATAATTCACTCAGGGCATGTGATGCAACCTGGATTTACCACATCTACACCCAGAGCTGGTTGAGACATAAGGCTGGACACTTCAGGCTGATAGCATTGGTGAGTTTCAGTGAACAAATGCAGATCCTTTGAAGTCATACTGCATGGTACCCATTCCAAGGGTCCCAACTCTCCAGGTTCAAGGGATGCTTTCTTCAGCTAAAACATGCGTGGGAAACGCCGAGTATGGTCCACTGTGTGATTAGGAAACGATTTAAAATGCATCTCAGTTTTCGTATCCTGGTCCTCGGGTTCACCATTCCAGACGGTTTACTAACACTCTCCCCACTTGGAGAGTCAGTGCCTTTAACCTCCTGTTTGGCACAGCTTGCAATTTCTGCGCAAGATGAACAGGAATAGGGAGAACCAATGAGAGACTAGCTGTAGGTGTCTGCACAGGCAAATGTAAGGCTCATTTCCCACCAGGAAGAGGAATTAACCAAAGGCTCAGCGTGCCCTGCCGGAAACAGATTAGGGCCTGAAGCAATCCTGCGGTTTTGTGCCCAGCTCACAAGAAAGCGATTTGAAGAAAGGAGCTCAGGGGCACTGTAATTCACAAACCTGCAGAGTTATAAATGACAGCTATCCTCCAAAAATATATTGAAGTAAGCCTGCGAAGGGGACTTGAAAGCGGGGCAGAATTTCAGGAAAACGATTGCAGGGGTAGACTGGAATTGCCCTGAAAGCATAGGAAAAGAGGCACAAGGTCGACAATGATGCACTTGGCCAAAAAGGGCGTATGCGTTTTTTCCTGAATATATTCAGGAAAAAACGCATACGCCCTTTTTGGCCAACCAAGCAAGCCTGTAAAGGAAATCTGCACCACAATGAACTCTCACTGCCCCCCGGGCAAAAGGGCCATCTGAAAAAAGTGTAAATTCCAGAAATGTATGACAGGATATGGAGAACAGGGAGCCTTGTTATGCTGATTGGCAGGATGTAAATTGCCAGCAGCCACCCTGGAGAAGTGTATGGTGTTTCCTGAAAAACGTAAGGAACAAAGCAACACAGCCTATGGCAATTGCACTTTTGGTCCTATTCCTTAGGGAAATTAAAATCAAAAACAGAGAGCCACCCCAAAGTTTGGGACGACTGTGTTCACAAGAAGCTCGTCTACAGTATCAGGTAAATATCCCAGAAAGCAAAAAATGGATAAAGAAGTTGTGGCACATACGTACAATGCAATATCACTCAGCAATGAAATCTGTGTCATCAGGCCCGTAGCGCCATAGTGAGTGGATGCAGGTACGGTGATTCTACGTGAACTACGTCACACAGAAAAAGAAACATCATAAGATATCACTAATACACGGAATGTAAACTTGACTACACATGAACTGAATTACAAAACAGAACAGGGTCTCAAATTTAGAAAACCAACTAGTGCTTGCTTATGGGGAAAGGTGCGTTGGGGTGCTGCATAAAACCAGAGACTGAAATTAGCACAGATAACTTTCCATAAGCCAAATATGTAATAGACAAGACCTACTCCTTGCTCAACGAAAAGGACCCAAAACCACATATTCAACGCCTAGGAATATACCTGACTAGGAAGAATCTTAAAACCCATGGATATATATGTCTCCGTAAGAGAATCAAGCGTGTGTACAGCGGCCGAAACGCAGCAGTGAAAATCCGATAAATCCCATTATCAAAATAAATTTCAAAAACAAAACACAAAGACAGTGAAATAGAGAGCAATTCTTAAATAATTCACTCAGGGCATGTGATGCAAACGGGATTTAACACATCTACACCCAGAGCTGGTTGAGACATAAGGCTGGACACTTCAGGCTGATAGCATTGGTGAGTTTCGGTGAGCAAATGTAGACCCTTTGAAGTCATACTGCATGGTGCCCATTCCATGGGTCCCAACTCTCCAGGTTCAAGGGATTCTTCCTCCAGCTAAAACATGCATGGGAAACCCAGAGTATCGTCCTCCATGTGATTGGGAAACGATTTAAAATGCATCTCAGTTTTCGTATCCTGGTCCTCGGGTTCACCATTCCAGATGCTTTACTAACACTCTCCCCGCTTGGAGAGTCAGTGCCTTTAACCTCCTCTTTGGCACAGCTTGCAATTTCTGTGCAAGATGAACAGGAATAGGGAGAACCAATGAGAGACTAGCTGTAGGTGTCTGCACGGGCAAATGTAACGCTCATTGCCCACCAGGAAGAGGAATTAAACAAAGGCTCAGTGTGCCCTGCTGGAAACAGATTAGGGCCTGAAGCAATCCTGCGGTTTTGTGCCCAGCTCACAAGAAAGCGAGTTGAAGAAAGGAGCTCAGGGGCACTGTAATTCACAAACGTGCAGAGTTATAAATGACAGCTATCCTCCAAAAATATATTGAAGTAAGCCTGCGAAGGGGACTTGAAAGCGGGGCAGAATTTCAGGAAAACGATTGCAGGGGGTAGACTGGAATTGCCCTGAAAGCATAGGAAAAGAGGCAGAACGTCGACAATGATGCACTTGGCCAAAAAGGGCGTATGCGTTTTTTCCTGAATATATTCAGGAAAAAACGCATACGCCCTTTTTGGCCAACCAAGCAAGCCTGTAAAAGAAATCTGCCCTACAATGAAATCTCACTGCCCCCCCCCCCCGGGCAAAAGGGCCGTCTGAAAAAAGTGTAAAATCCAGAAATGTAGGACAGGATATGGAGAACAGGGAGCCTTGTTATGCTAATTGGCAGGATGTAAATTGTGAACAGCCACCCTGTAGAAGTGTATGGTGTTTCCTGAAACACGTAAGAAATAAAGCAACACAGACTATGGCAATTGCACTTATGTTCCTATTGCTTAGGGAAATTAAAATCAAAAACAGAGAGCCACCCCAAAGTTTGGGACGGCTGTGTTCCCAAGAAGCTCGTCTACAGGACCAGGTAAATATCCCAGAAAGCAAAAAATAGATAAAGAAGTTGTGGCACGTACGTGCAATGCAATATCACTCAGCAATGAAATCTGTGTCATCAGGCCCGTAGCGGCATAGTGAGTGGATGCAGGTACGGTGATTCTACGTGAACTACGTCACACAGAAAAACAAACATCATAAGATATCACTAATACACGGAATGTAAACTTGACTACACATGAACTAAATTACAAAACAGAACAGGGTCTCAAATTTAGAAAACCAACTAGTGCTTGCTTATGGGGAAAGGTGCCTTGGGGTGCTGCATAAAACAAGAGACTGAAATTAGCACAGATAACATTCCATAAGCCAAATATGTAATAGACAAGACCTACTCCTTGCTCAACGAAATGGACTCAACACCACATATTCAACGCCTAGGAATATACCTGACTAGGAAGAATCTTAAAACCCATGGATTTATATGTCTCCGTAAGAGAATCAAGCGTGTGTACAGCGGCATAAACGCAGCAGTGAAAATCCGATAAATCCCATTATCAAAATAAATTTCAAAAACAAAACACAAAGACAGTGAAATAGAGAGCAATTCTTAAATAATTCACTCAGGGCATGTGATGCAACCGGGATTTAACACATCTACACCCAGAGCTGGTTGAGACATAAGGCTGGACACTTCAGGCTGATAGCATTGGTGAGTTTCGGTGAGCAAATGCAGACCCTTTGAAGTCATACTGCATGGTACCCATTCCATGGGTCCCAACTCTCCAGGTTCAAGGGATTCTTCCTCCAGCTAAAACATGCATGGGAAACCAAGAGTATCGTCCACCATGTGATTGGGAAACGATTTAAAATGCATCTCAGTTTTCGTATCCTGGTCCTCGGGTTCACCATTCCAGATGCTTTACTAACACTCTCCCCGCTTGGAGAGTCAGTGCCTTTAACCTCCTCTTTGGCACAGCTTGCAATTTCTGTGCAAGATGAACAGGAATAGGGAGAACCAATGAGAGACTAGCTGTAGGTGTTTGCACGGGCAAATGTAACGCTCATTGCCCACCAGGAAGAGGAATTGAACAAAGGCTCAGCGTGCCCTGCTGTAAACAGATTAGGGCCTTAAGCAATCCTGCGGTTTTGTGCCCAGCTCACAAGAAAGCGAGTTGAAGAAAGGAGCTCAGGGGCACTGTAATTCACAAACCTGCAGAGTTATAAATGACAGCTATCTTCCAAAAGTATATTGAAGTAAGCCTGCGAAGGGGACTTGAAAGCGGGGCAGAATTTCAGGAAAACGATTGCAGGGGTTAGACTGGAATTGCCCTGAAAGCATAGGAAAAGAGGCAGAACGTCGACAATGATGCACTTGGCCAAAAAGGGCGTATGCGTTTTTTCCTGAATATATTCAGGAAAAAACGCATACGCACTTTTTGGCCAACCAAGCAAGCCTGTAAAGGAAATCTGCACTACAATGAAGTCTCACTGCCCCCCGGGCAAAAGGGCCATCTGAAAAAAGTGTAAAATCCAGAAAGGTAGGACAGGATATGGACAACAGGGAGCCTTGTTATGCTGATTGGCAGGATGTAAATTGCCAGCAGCCACCCTGGAGAAGTGTATGGTGTTTCCTGAAACACGTAAGAAACAAAGCAACACAGCCTATGGCACTTCCACTTATGGTCCTATAGCTTACGGAAATTAAAATCAAAAACAGACAGCCACCCCAATATTTGGGATGGCTGTGTTCCCAAGAAGCTCGTCCACAGTACCAGATAAATATCCCAGAAAACAAAAATGGATAAAGAAGTTGTGGCACATACGTGCAATGCAATATCACTCAGCAATGAAATCTGTGTCATCAGGCCCGTAGCGGCACAGTGAGTGGATGCAGGTACGGTGATTCTACGTGAACTACGTCACACAGAAAAATAAACATCATAAGATATCACTAATACACGGAATGTAAACTTGACTACACATGAACTGAATTACAAAACAGAATAGGGTATCAAATTTAGAAAACCAACTAGTGCTTGCTTATGGGGAAAGGTGCCTTGCGGTGCTGCATAAAACCAGAGACTGAAATTAGCACAGATAACTTTCCATAAGCCAAACATGTAATAGACAAGACCTACTCCTTGCTCAACGAAATGGACCCAACACCACATATTCAACGCCTAGGAATATACCTGACTAGGAAGAATCTTAAAACCCATGGATATATATGTCTCCGTAAGAGAATCAAGCGTGTGTACAGCAGCTGAAATGCAGTAGTGAAAATCCGATAAATCCCATTATCAAAATAAATTTCGAAAACACAAAGACAGTGAAATAGAGAGCAATTCTTAAATACTTCACTCAGGGCATGTGATGCAACCGGGATTTAACACATCTACACCCAGAGCTGGTTGAGACATAAGGCTGGACACTTCAGGCTGATAGCATTGGTGAGTTTCGGTGAGCAAATGCAGACCCTTTGAAGTCATACTGCATGGTACCCATTCCATGGGTCCCAACTCTCCAGGTTCAAGGGATTCTTCCTCCAGCTAAAACACGCATGGGAAACACAGAGTATCGTCCACCGTGTGATTGGGAAACGATTTAAAATGCATCTCAGTTTTGTATCCTTGTCCTCGGGTTCACCATTCCAGATGCTTTACTAACACTCTCCCCCCTTGGAGAGTCAGTGCCTTTAACCTCCTCTTTGGCACAGCTTGCAATTTCTGTGCCAGATGAACAGGAATAGGGAGAAACAATGAGAGACTAGCTGTAGGTGTCTGCACGGGCAAATGTAACGCTCATTGCCCACCAGGAAGAGGAATTAAACAAAGGCTCAGTGTGCCCTGCTGGAAACAGATTAGGGCCTGAAGCAATCCTGCGGTTTTGTGCCCAGCTCACAAGAAAGCGAGTTGAAGAAAGGAGCTCAGGGGCACTGTAATTCACAGACCTACAGAGTTATAAATGACAGCTATCTTCCAAAAGTATATTGAAGTAAGCCTGCGAAGGGGACTTGAAAGCGGGCAGAATTTCAGGAAAACAATTGCAGGGGGTAGACTGGAATTGCCCTGAAAGCATAGGAAAAGAGGCACACCGTCGACAATGATGCACTTGGCCAAAAAGGGCGTATGCGTTTTTTCCTGAATATATTCAGGAAAAAACGCATACGCCCTTTTTGGCCAACCAAGCAAGCCTGTAAAGGAAATCTGCACTACAATGAAGTCTCACTGCCCCCCGGGCAAAAGGGCCATCTGAAAAAAGTGTAAAATCCAGAAAGGTAGGACAGGATATGGAGAACAGGGAGCCTTGTTATGCTGATTGGCAGGATGTAAATTGCCAGCAGCCACCCTGGAGAAGTGTATGGTGTTTCCTGAAACACGTAAGAAACAAAGCAACACAGCCTATGGCACTTCCACTTATGGTCCTATAGCTTACGGAAATTAAAATCAAAAACAGACAGCCACCCCAATATTTGGGACGACTGTGTTCACAAGAAGCTCGTCTACAGTATCAGGTAAATATCCCAGAAAGCAAAAAATGGATAAAGAAGTTGTGGCACGTACGTACAATGCAATATCACTCAGCAATGAAATCTGTGTCATCAGGCCCGTAGCGGCATAGTGAGTGGATGCAGGTACGGTGATTCTACGTGAACTACGTCACACAGAAAAAGAAACATCATAAGATATCACTAATACACGGAATGTAAACTTGACTACACATGAACTGAATTACAAAACAGAACAGGGTCTCAAATTTAGAAAACCAACTAGTGCTTGCTTATGGGGAAAGGTGCGTTGGGGTGCTGCATAAAACCAGAGACTGAAATTAGCACAGATAACTTTCCATAAGCCAAACATGTAATAGACAAGACCTACTCCTTGCTCAACGAAATGGACCCAACACCACATATTCAACGCCTAGGAATATACCTGACTAGGAAGAATCTTAAAACCCATGGATATATATGTCTCCGTAAGAGAATCAAGCGTGTGTACAGCAGCTGAAATGCAGTAGTGAAAATCCGATAAATCCCATTATCAAAATAAATTTCGAAAACACAAAGACAGTGAAATAGAGAGCAATTCTTAAATACTTCACTCAGGGCATGTGATGCAACCGGGATTTAACACATCTACACCCAGAGCTGGTTGAGACATAAGGCTGGACACTTCAGGCTGATAGCATTGGTGAGTTTCGGTGAGCAAATGCAGACCCTTTGAAGTCATACTGCATGGTACCCATTCCATGGGTCCCAACTCTCCAGGTTCAAGGGATTCTTCCTCCAGCTAAAACACGCATGGGAAACACAGAGTATCGTCCACCGTGTGATTGGGAAACGATTTAAAATGCATCTCAGTTTTGTATCCTTGTCCTCGGGTTCACCATTCCAGATGCTTTACTAACACTCTCCCCCCTTGGAGAGTCAGTGCCTTTAACCTCCTCTTTGGCACAGCTTGCAATTTCTGTGCCAGATGAACAGGAATAGGGAGAAACAATGAGAGACTAGCTGTAGGTGTCTGCACGGGCAAATGTAACGCTCATTGCCCACCAGGAAGAGGAATTAAACAAAGGCTCAGTGTGCCCTGCTGGAAACAGATTAGGGCCTGAAGCAATCCTGCGGTTTTGTGCCCAGCTCACAAGAAAGCGAGTTGAAGAAAGGAGCTCAGGGGCACTGTAATTCACAGACCTACAGAGTTATAAATGACAGCTATCTTCCAAAAGTATATTGAAGTAAGCCTGCGAAGGGGACTTGAAAGCGGGCAGAATTTCAGGAAAACAATTGCAGGGGGTAGACTGGAATTGCCCTGAAAGCATAGGAAAAGAGGCACACCGTCGACAATGATGCACTTGGCCAAAAAGGGCGTATGCGTTTTTTCCTGAATATATTCAGGAAAAAACGCATACGCCCTTTTTGGCCAACCAAGCAAGCCTGTAAAGGAAATCTGCACTACAATGAAGTCTCACTGCCCCCCGGGCAAAAGGGCCATCTGAAAAAAGTGTAAAATCCAGAAAGGTAGGACAGGATATGGAGAACAGGGAGCCTTGTTATGCTGATTGGCAGGATGTAAATTGCCAGCAGCCACCCTGGAGAAGTGTATGGTGTTTCCTGAAACACGTAAGAAACAAAGCAACACAGCCTATGGCACTTCCACTTATGGTCCTATAGCTTACGGAAATTAAAATCAAAAACAGACAGCCACCCCAATATTTGGGACGACTGTGTTCACAAGAAGCTCGTCTACAGTATCAGGTAAATATCCCAGAAAGCAAAAAATGGATAAAGAAGTTGTGGCACGTACGTACAATGCAATATCACTCAGCAATGAAATCTGTGTCATCAGGCCCGTAGCGGCATAGTGAGTGGATGCAGGTACGGTGATTCTACGTGAACTACGTCACACAGAAAAAGAAACATCATAAGATATCACTAATACACGGAATGTAAACTTGACTACACATGAACTGAATTACAAAACAGAACAGGGTCTCAAATTTAGAAAACCAACTAGTGCTTGCTTATGGGGAAAGGTGCGTTGGGGTGCTGCATAAAACCAGAGACTGAAATTAGCACAGATAACTTTCCATAAGCCAAACATGTAATAGACAAGACCTACTCCTTGCTCAACGAAATGGACCCAACACCACATATTCAACGCCTAGGAATATACCTGACTAGGAAGAATCTTAAAACCCATGGATATACATGTCTCCGTAAGAGAATCAAGCGTGTGTACAGCAGCTGAAATGCAGTAGTGAAAATCCGATAAATCCCATTATCAAAATAAATTTGGAAAACACAAAGACAGTGAAATAGAGAGCAATTCTTAAATACTTCACTCAGGGCATGTGATGCAACCGGGATTTAACACATCTACACCCAGAGCTGGTTGAGACATAAGGCTGGACACTTCAGGCTGATAGCATTGGTGAGTTTCGGTGAGCAAATGCAGACCCTTTGAAGTCATACTGCATGGTACCCATTCCATGGGTCCCAACTCTCCAGGTTCAAGGGATTCTTCCTCCAGCTAAAACACGCATGGGAAACACAGAGTATCGTCCACCGTGTGATTGGGAAACGATTTAAAATGCATCTCAGTTTTCGTATCCTGGTCCTCGGGTTCACCATTCCAGATGCTTTACTAACACTCTCCCCGCTTGGAGAGTCAGTGCCTTTAACCTCCTCTTTGGCACAGCTTGCAATTTCTGTGCAAGATGAACAGGAATAGGGAGAACCAATGAGAGACTAGCTGTAGGTGTCTGCACGGGCAAATGTAAAGCTCATTGCCCACCAGGAAGAGGAATTAAACAAAGGCTCAGTGTGCCCTGCTGGAAACAGAATAGGGCCTGAAGCAATCCTGCGGTTTTGTGCCCAGCTCACAAGAAAGCGAGTTGAAGAAAGGAGGTCAGGGGCACTGTAATTCACAAACCTGCAGAGTTATAAATAACAGCTATCCTCCAAAAATATATTGAAGTAAGCCTGCGAAGGGGACTGGAAAGCGGGGCAGAATTTCAGGAAAACGATTGCAGGGGGTAGACTGGAATTGCCTTGAAAGCATAGGAAAAGAGGCAGAACGTCGACAATGATGCACTTGGCCAAAAAGTGCGTATGCGTTTTTTCCTGAATATATTCAGGAAAAAATGCATACGCACTTTTTGGCCAACCAAGCAAGCCTGTAAAGAAATCTGCACTACAATGAAGTCTCACTGCCCCCCGGGCAAAAGGGACATCTGAAAAAAGTGTAAAATCCAGAAAGGTAGGACAGGATATGGAGAACAGGGAGCCTTGTTATGCCGATTGGCAGGATGTAAATTGCCAACAGCCAACCTGGAGAAGTGTATGGTGTTTCCTGAAACACGTAAGAAATAAAGCAACACAGCCTATGGCACTTGCACTTATGGTCCTATAGCTTAGGGAAATTAAAATCAAAAACAGACAGCCACCCCAATGTTTGGGACGGCTGTGTTCACAGGAAGCTCGTCTACAGTACCAGGTAAATATCCCAGAAAGCAAAAAATTGATAAAGAAGTTGTGGCACGTACGTGCAATGCAGTATCACTCAGCAATGAAATCTGTGTCATCAGGCCCGTAGCGGTTAGTGAGTGGATGCATGTACGGTGATTCTACGTGAACTACGTCACACAGAAATAGAAACATCATAATATATCACTGATACACGGAATGTAAACTTGACTACACATGAACTGAATTACAAAACAGAACAGGGTCTCAAATTTAGAAAACCAACTAGAGCTTGCTTATGGGGAAAGGTGCGTTGGGGTGCTGCATAAAACCAGAGACTGAAATTAGCACAGATAACTTTCCATAAGCCAAATATATAATAGACAAGACCTACCACTTGCTCAAAGAAATAGACCCAACACCACATGTTCAACGCCTAGGAATATACATGACAAAGAAGAATCTTAAAACCCATGGATATATATGTTTCCGTAAGAGAATCAAGCGTGTGTACAGCGGCAGAAACGCAGCAGTGATAATCCGATAAATCCCATTATCAAAATAAATTTCGAAAAAAAACACAAAGACAGTGAAATAGAGAGCAATTCCTAAATAATTCACTCAGGGCATGTGATGCAACCGGGATTGACCACATCTACACCCAGAGCTGGTTGAGACAGAAGGCTGGACACTTCAGGCTGATAGCATTGGTGAGTTTTGGTGAGCAAATGCAGACCCTTTGAAGTCATACTGCATGGTACCCATTCCATGGGTCCCAACTCTCCAGGTTCAAGGGATTCTTCCTCCAGCTAAAACATGCATGGGAAACCCAGAGTACGGTCCACCGTGTGATTGGGAAACGATTTAAAATGCATCTCAGTTTTCGTATCCTGGTCCTCGGGTTCACCATTCCAGATGCTTTACTAACACTCTCCCCGCTTGGAGAGTCAGTGCCTTTAACCTCCTGTTTGGCACAGCTTGCAATTTCTGTGCAAGATGAACAGGAATAGGGAGAACCAATGAGAGACTAGCTGTAGGTGTCTGCACGGGCAAATGTAACGCTCATTTCCCACCAGGAAGAGGAATTATCCAAAGGCTCACTGTGCCCTGCCGGAAACAGATTAGGGCCTAAAGCAATCCTGCGGTTTTGTGCCCAGCTCACAAGAAAGCGAGTTGAAGAAAGGAGCTCAGGGGCACTGTAATTCACAAACCTGCAGAGTTATAAATGACAGCTCTCCTCCAAAAATATATTGAAGTAAGCCTGCGAAGGGGACTTGAAAGCGGGGCAGAATTTCAGGAAAACGATTGCAGGGGGTAGACTGGAATTGCCCTGAAAGCATAGGAAAAGAGGCAGAACATCGACAATGATGCACTTGGCCAAAAAGGGCGTATGCGTTTTTTCCTGAATATATTCAGGAAAAAACGCATACGCCCTTTTTGGCCAACCAAGCAAGCCTGTAAAGGAATTCTGCACTACAATGAAGTCTCACTGCCCCCCGGGCAAAAGGGCCATCTGAAAAAAGTGTAAAATCCTGAAAGGTAGGACAGGATATGGAGAACAGGGAGCCTTGTTATGCTGATTGGCAGGATGTAAATTGCCAGCAGCCACCCTGGAGAAGTGTATGGTGTTTCCTGAAACACGTAAGAAACAAAGCAACACAGCCTATGGCAGTTCCACTTATGGTCCTATAGCTTACGGAAATTAAAATCAAAAACAGACAGCCACCCCAATATTTGGGACGGCTGTGTTCACAAGAAGCTCGTCTACAGTATCAGGAAAATATCCCAGAAAGCATAAAATGGATAAAGAAGTTGTGGCACGTACGTACAATGCAATATCACTCAGCAATGAAATCTGTGTCATCAGGCCCGTAGCGGCATAGTGAGTGGATGCAGGTACGGTGATTCTACGTGAACTACGTCACACAGAAAAAGAAACATCATAAGATATCACTAATACACGGAATGTAAACTTGACTACACATGAACTGAATTACAAAACAGAACAGGGTCTCAAATTTAGAAAACCAACTAGTGCTTGCTTATGGGGAAAGGTGCCTTGGGGTGCTCCATAAAACCAGAGACTGAAATTAGCACAGATAACTTTCCATAAGCCAAATATGTAATAGACAAGACCTACTCCTTGCTCAACGAAATGGACCCAACACAACATATTCAACGCCTAGGAATATACCTGATTAGGAAGAATCTTAAAACCCATGGATATATATGTCTCCGTAAGAGAATCAAGCGTGTGTACAGCGGCCGAAACGCAGTAGTGAAAATCCGATAAATCCCATTATCAAAATAAATTTCGAAAACAAAACACAAAGACAGTGAAATAGAGAGCAATTCTTAAATAATTCACTCAGGGCATGTGATGCAACCGGGATTGACCACATCTACACCCAGAGCTGGTTGAGACATAAGGCTGGACACTTCAGGCTGATAGCATTGGTGAGTTTCGGTGAGCAAATGCAGACCCTTTGAAGTCATACTGCATGGTACCCATTCCATGGGTCCCAACTCTCCAGGTTCAAGGGATTCATCCTCCAGCTAAAACATGCATGGGAAACCCAGAGTATCGTACACCGTGTGATTGGGAAACGATTTAAAATGCATCTCAGTTTTCGTATCCTGGTCCTCGGGTTCAACATTCCAGATGCTTTACTAACAATCTCCCCGCTTGGAGAGTCAGTGCCTTTAACCTCCTCTTTGGCACAGCTTGCAATTTCTGTGCAAGATGAACAGGAATAGGGAGAACCAATGAGAGACTAGCTGTAGGTGTCTGCACGGGCAAATGTAATGCTCATTGCCCACCAGGAAGGGGAATTAAACAAAGGCTCAGTGTGCCCTGCTGGAAACAGATTAGGGCCTGAAGCAATCCTGCGGTTTTGTGCCCAGCTCACAAGAAAGCGAGGTGAAGAAAGGAGCTCAGGGGCACTGTAATTAACAAACCTACAGAGTTATAAATGACAGCTATCTTCCAAAAGTATATTGAAGTAAGCCTGCGAAGGGGACTTGAAATCGGGCAGAATTTCAGGAAAACGATTGCAGGGGGTAGACTGGAATTGCCCTGAAAGCATAGGAAAAGAGGCACAACGTCGACAATGATGCACTTGGCCAAAAAGGGCGTATGCGTTTTTTTCTGAATATATTCAGGAAAAAACGCATACGCCCTTTTTGGCCAACCAAGCAAGCCTGTAAAGGAAATCTGCACTACAATGAAGTCTCACTGCCCCTCGGGCAAGAGGGCCATCTGAAAAAAGTGTAAAATCCAGAAAGGTAGGACAGGATATGGAGAACAGGGAGCCTTGTTATGCTGATTGGCAGGATGTAAATTGCCAGCAGCCACACTGGAGAAGTGTATGGTGTTTCCTGAAACACGTAAGAAACAAAGCAACACAGCCTATGGCACTTCCACTTATGGTCCTATAGCTTACGGAAATTAAAATCAAAAACAGACAGCCGCCCCAATATTTGGGACGGCTGTGTTCACAAGAAGCTCGTCTACAGTATCAGGTAAATATCCCAGAAAGCAAGAAATGGATAAAGAAGTTGTGGCACGTACGTACAATGCAATATCACTCAGCAATGAAATCTGTGTCATCAGGCCCGTAGCGGCATAGTGAGTGGATGCAGGTACGGTGATTCTACGTGAACTACGTCACACAGAAAAAGAAACATCATAAGATATCACTAATACACGGAATGTAAACTTGACTACACATGAACTGAATTACAAAACAGAACAGGGTCTCAAATTTAGAAAACCAACTAGTGCTTGCTTATGGGGAAAGGTGCCTTGGGGTGCTGCATAAAACCAGAGACTGAAATTAGCACAGATAACTTTCCATAAGCCAAATATGTAATAGACAAGACCTACTCCTTGCTCAATGAAATGGACTCAACACCACATATTCAACGCCTAGGAATATACCTGACTAGGAAGAATCTTAAAACCCATGGATATATATGTCTCCGAAAGAGAATCAAGGGTGTGTACAGCGGCCGAAACGCAGCAGTGAAAATCCGATAAATCCCATTATCAAAATAAATTTCGAAAACAAAACACAAAGACAGTGAAATAGAGAGCAATTCTTAAATAATTCACTCAGGGCATGTGATGCAACCGGGATTGACCACATCTACACCCAGAGCTGGTTGAGACATAAGGCTGAACACTTCAACCTGATAGCATTGGTGAGTTTCGGTTAGCAAATGCAGACCCTTTGAAGTCATACTGCATGGTACCCATTCCATAGGTCCCAACTCTCCAGGTTCAAGGGATTCTTCCTCCAG
This sequence comes from Phocoena phocoena, assembly GCF_963924675.1. Classification (NCBI taxonomy): domain Eukaryota; kingdom Metazoa; phylum Chordata; class Mammalia; order Artiodactyla; family Phocoenidae; genus Phocoena; species Phocoena phocoena. The sequence continues at coordinate 133,407 of NW_027077668.1, forward strand.
CTAAAACATGCATGGGAAACCCAGGGTATCGTCCACCGTGTGATTGGGAAACGATTTAAAATGCATCTCAGTTTTCGTATCCTGGTCCTCGGGTTCACCATTCCAGATGCTTTACTAACACTCTCCCCGCTTGGAGAGTCAGTGCCTTTAACCTCCTGTTTGGCACAGCTTGCAATTTCTGTGCAAGATGAACAGGAATAGGGAGAACCAATGAGAGACTAGCTGTAGTTGTCTGCACGGGCAAATGTAACGCTCATTGCCCACCAGGAAGAGGAATTAAACAAAGGCTCAGCGTGCCCTGCTGAAAACAGATTAGGGCCTGAAGCAATCCTTTGGTTTTGTGTCCAGCTCACAAGAAAGCGAGTTGAAGAAAGGAGCTCAGGGGCACTGTAATTCACAAACCTGCAGAGTTATAAATGACAGCTATCCTCCAAAAATATATTGAAGTAAGCCTGCGAAGGGGACTTGAAAGCGGGGCAGAATTTCAGGAAAACGATTGCAGGGGGTAGACAGGAATTGCCCTGAAAGCATAGGAAAAGAGGCAGAACGTCGACAATGATGCACTTGGCCAAAAAGGGCGTATGCGTTATTTCCTGAATATATTCAGGAAAAAACGCATACGCCCTTTTTGGCCAACCAGGCAAGCCTGTAAAGGAAATCTGTACTACAATGAAGTCTCACTGCCCCCCGGGCAAAAGGGCCATCTGAAAAAAGTGTAAAATCCAGAAAGGTAGGACAGGATATGGAGAACAGGGAGCCTTGTTATGCTGATTGGCAGGATGTAAATTGCCAGCAGCCACCCTGGAGAAGTGTATGGTGTTTCCTGAAACACGTAAGAAACAAAGCAACACAGCCTATGGCATTTCCACTTATGGTCCTACAGCTTACGGAAATTAAAATCAAAAACAGACAGCCACCCCAATATTTGGGACGGCTGTGTTCACAAGAAGCTCGTCTACAGTATCAGGTAAATATCCCAGAAAGCAAAAAATGGATAAAGAAGTTGTGGCACGTACGTGCAATGCAATATCACTCAGCAATGGAATCTGTGTCATCAGGCCCGTAGCGGCATAGTGAGTGGATGCAGGTACGGTGATTCTACGTGAACTACGTCACACAGAAAAAGAAACATCATAAGATATCACTAATACACGGAATGTAAACTTGACTACACATGAACTGAATTACAAAACAGAACAGGGTCACAAATTTAGGAAACCAACTAGTGCTTGCTTATGGGGAAAGGTGCCTTGGGGTGCTGCATAAAACCAGAGACTGAAATTAGCACAGATAACTTTCCATAAGCCAAATATGTAATAGACAAGACCTACTCCTTGCTCAACGAAATGGACCCAACACCACATATTCAACGCCTAGGAATATACCTGATTAGGAAGAATCATAAAACCCATGGATATATATGTCTCCGTAAGAGAATCAAGCGTGTGTACAGCGGCCGATACGCAGCAGTGAAAATCCGATAAATCCCATTATCAAAATAAATTTCGAAAACAAAACACAAAGACAGTGAAATAGAGAGCAATTCTTAAATAATTCACTCAGGGCATGTGATGCAACCGGGATTGACCACATCTACACCCAGAGCTGGTTGAGACATAAGGCTGGACACTACAGGCTGATAGCATTGGTGAGTTTCGGTGAGCAAATGCAGACCCTTTGAAGTCATACTGCATGGTACCTATTCCATGGGTCCCAACTCTTCAGGTTCAAGGGAATCTTCCTCCAGCTAAAACATGCATGGGAAACCCACAGTATGGTCCACCGTTTGATTGGGAAACGATTTAAAATGCATCTCAGTTTTCGTATCCTGGTCCTCGGGTTCACCATTCCAGATGCTTTACTAACACTCTCCCCGCTTGGAGAGTCAGTGCCTTTAACCTCCTTTTTCGCACAGCTTGCAATTTCTGTGCAAGATGAACAGGAATAGGGAGAACCAATGAGAGACTAGCTGTAGTTGTCTGCACGGGCAAATGTAACGCTCATTGCCCACCAGGAAGAGGAATTAAACAAAGGCTCAGTGTGCCCTGCTGGAAACAGATTACTGCCTGAAGCAATCCTGCGGTTTTGTGCCCAGCTCACAAGAAAGCTAGTTGAAGAAAGGAGCTCAGGGGCACTGTAATTCACAAACCTGCAGAGTTATAAATGACAGCTATCTTCCAAAACTATATTGAAGTAAGCCTGCGTAGGGGACTTGAAAGCGGGGCAGAATATCAGGAAAACGATTGCAGGGGGTAGACTGGAATTGCCCTGAAAGCATAGGAAAACAGGCACAATGTCGACAATGATGCACTTGGCCAAAAAGGGCGTATGCGTTTTTTCGTGAATATATTCAGGAAAAAACGCATACGCCCTTTTTGGCCAAGCAAGCAAGCCTGTAAAGGAAATCTGCACTACAATGAAGTCTCACTGCCCCCCGGGCAAGAGGGCCATCTGAAAAAAGTGTAAAATCCAGAAAGGTTGGACAGGATATGGAGAACAGGGAGCCTTGTTATGCTGATTGGCAGGATGTAAATTGCCAACAGCCACCCTGGAGAAGTGTATGGTGTTTCCTGAAACACGTAAGAAACAAAGCAACACAGCCTATGGCACTTCCACTTATGGTCCTATAGCTTACGGAAATTAAAATCAAAAACAGACAGCCACCCCAATATTTGGGACGGCTGTGTTCAGAAGAAGCTCGTCTACAGTATCAGGTAAATATCCCAGAAAGCAAAAAATGGATAAAGAAGTTGTGGCACTTACGTACAATGCAATATCACTCAGCAATTAAATCTGTGTCAACAGGCCCGTAGCGGCATAGTGAGTGGATGCAGGCACGGTGATTCTACGTGAACTACGTCACACAGAAAAAGAAACATCATAAGATATCACTAATACACGGAATGTAAACTTGACTACACATGAACTGAATTACAAAACAGAACAGGGTCTCAAATTTAGAAAACCAACTAGTGTTTGCTTATGGGGAAAGGTGCGTTGGGATGCTGCATAAAACCAGAGACTGAAATTAGCACAGATAACTTTCCATAAGCCAAATATGTAATAGACAAGACCTACTCCTTGCTCAACGAAATGGACCCAAAACCACATATTCAACGCCTAGGAATATACCTGACTAGGAAGAATCTTAAAACCCATGGATATATATGTCTCCGTAAGAGAATCAAGCGTGTGTACAGCGGCCGAAACGCAGCAGTGAAAATCCGATAAATCCCATTATCAAAATAAATTTCGAAAACAAAACACAAAGACAGTGAAATAGAGAGCAATTCTTAAATAATTCACTCAGGGCATGTGATGCAACCGGGATTGACCACATCTACACCCAGAGCTGGTTGAGACATAAGGCTGGACACTTCAGGCTGATAGCATTGGTGAGTTTCGGTGAGCAAATGCAGACCCTTTGAAGTCATACTGCATGGTACCCATTCCATGGGTCCCAACTCTCCAGGTTCAAGGCATTCTTCCTCCAGCTAAAACATGCATGGGAAACCCAGAGTATCGTCCACCGTGTGATTGGGAAATGATTTAAAATGCATCTCAGTTTTCGTATCCTGGTCCTCGGGTTCACCATTCCAGATGCTTTACTAACATTCTCCCTGCTTGGAGAGTCAGTGCCTTTAACCTCGTGTTTGGCACAGCTTGCAATTTCTGTGCAAAATGAACAGGAATAGGGAGAACCAATGAGAGACTAGCTATAGGTGTCTGCACGGGCAAATGTAATGCTCATTGCCCACCAGGAAGAGGAATTAACCAAAGGCTCAGTGTGCCCTGCTGGAAACAGATTAGGGCCTGAAGCAATCCTGCGGTTTTGTGCCCAGCTCACAAGAAAGCGAGTTGAAGAAAGGAGCTCAGGGGCACTGTAATTCACAAACCTGCAGAGTTATAAATGACAGCTATCCTCCAAAAATATATTGAAGTAAGCCTGCGAAGGGGACTTGAAAGCGGGGCAGAATTTCAGGAAAACTATTGCAGGGGGTAGACTGGAATTGCCCTGAAAGCATAGGAAAAGAGGCACAACGTCGACAATGATGCACTTGGCCAAAATGTGCGTATGCGTTTTTTCCTGAATATATTCAGGAAAAAACGCATACGCCCTTTTTGGCCAACCAAGCAAGCGTGTAAAGAAATCTGCACTACAATGAAATCTCACTGCCCACCCGGGCAAAAGGGCCATCTGAAAAAAGTGTCAAATCCAGAAAGGTAGGACAGGATATGGAGAACAGGGAGCCTTGTTATGCTGATTGTCAGGATGTAAATTGCGAACAGCCACCCTGGAGAAGTGTATGGTGTTTCCTAAAACACGTAAGAAACAAAGCAACACAGCCTATGGCACTTCCACTTATGGTCCTATAGCTTACGGAAATTAAAATCAAAAACAGACAGCCACCCCAATATTTTGGACGGCTGTGTTCACAAGAAGCTCGTCTACAGTATCAGGTAAATATCCCAGAAAGCAAAAAATGGATAAAGAAGTTGTGGAACGTACGTACAATGCAATATCACTCAGCAATGAAATCTGTGTCATCAGGCCCGTAGCGGCATAGTGAGTGGATGCAGGTACGGTGATTGTACGTGAACAACGTCACACAGAAAAAGAAACATCATAAGATATCACTAATACACGGAATGTAAACTTGACTACACATGAACTGAATTACAAAACAGAACAGGGTCTCAAATTTAGAAAACCAACTAGTGCTTGCTTATGGGGAAAGGTGCCTTGGGGTGCTGCATAAAACCAGAGACTGAAATTAGCACAGATAACTTTCCATAAGCCAAATATGTAATAGACAAGACCTACTCCTTGCTCAACGAAATGGACCCAAAACCACATATTCAACGCCTAGGAATATACCTGACTAGGAAGAATCTTAAAACCCATGGATATATATGTCTCCGTAAGAGAATCAAGCGTGTGTACAGCGGCCGAAACGCAGCAGTGAAAATCCGATAAATCCCATTATCAAAATAAATTTCGAAAACAAAACACAAAGACAGTGAAATAGAGAGCAATTCTTAAATAATTCACTCAGGGCATGTGATGCAACCGGGATTGACCACATCTACACCCAGAGCTGGTTGAGACATAAGGCTGGACACTTCAGGCTGTTAGCATTGGTGAGTTTCGGTGAGCAAATGCAGACCCTTTGAAGTCATACTGCATGGTACCCATTCCATGGGTCCCAACTCTCCAGGTTCAAGGCATTCTTCCTCCAGCTAAAACATGCATGGGAAACCCAGAGTATCGTCCACCGTGTGATTGGGATACGATTTAAAATGCATCTCAGTTTTCGTATCCTGGTCCTCGGGTTCACCATTCCAGATGCTTTACTAACACTCTCCCCGCTTAGAGAGTCAGTGCCTTTAACCTCCTCTTTGGCACAGCTTGCAATTTCTGTGCAAGATGAACAGGAATAGGGAGAACCAATGAGAGACTAGCTGTAGGTGTCTGCACGGGCAAATGTAACGCTCATTGCCCACCAGGAAGAGGAATTAAACAAAGGCTCAGTGTGCCCTGCTGGAAACAGATTAGGGCCTGAAGCAATCCTGCGGTTTTGTGCCCAGCTCACAAGAAAGCGAGTTGAAGAAAGGAGCTCAGGGGCACTGTAATTCTCAAAGCTGCAGAGTTATAAATGACAGCTATCTTCCAAAAGTATATTGAAGTAAGCCTGCGTAGGGGATTTGAAAGCGGGGCAGAATTTCAGGAAAACGATTGCAGGGGGTAGACAGGAATTGCCCTGAAAGCATAGGAAAAGAGGCACAACGTCGACAATGATGCACTTGGACAAAAAGGGCGTATGCGTTTTTTCCTGAATATATTCAGGAAAAAACGCATATGCCCTTTTTGGCCAACCAAGCAAGCCTGTAATGGAAATCTGCACTACAATGAAGTCTCACTGCCCCCCGGGCAAGAGAGCCATCTGAAAAAAGTGTAAAATCCAGAAAGGTAGGACAGGATATGGAGAACAGGGAGCCTTGTGATGCTGATTGACAGGATGTAAATTGCCAACAGCCACCCTGGAGAGGTGTATGGTGTTTCCTGAAACACGTAAGAAATAAAGCAACACAGCCTATGGCAATTGCACTTATGGTCCTATTCCTTAGGGAAATTAAAATCAAAAACAGAGAGCCACCCCAAAGTTTGGGACGGCAGTGTTCCCAAGAAGCTCGTCTACAGTACCAGGTAAATATCCCAGAAAGCAAAAAATGGATAAAGAAGTTGTGGCACGTACGTGCAATGCAATATCACTCAGCAATGAAATCTGTGTCATCAGGCCCGTAGCGGCATAGTGAGTGGATGCAGGTACGGTGATTCTACGTGAACTACGTCACACAGAAAAAGAAACATCATAAGATATCACTAATACACGGAATGTAAACTTGACTACACATGAACTGAATTACAAAACAGAACAGGGTCTCAAATTTAGAAAACCAACTAGTGCTTGCTTATGGGGAAAGGTGCCTTGGGGTGCTGCATAAAAGCAGAGACTGAAATTAACACAGATAACATTCCATAAGCCAAATATGTAATAGACAAGACCTACTCCTTGCTCAACGAAATGGACTCAACACCACATATTCAACGCCTAGGAATATACCTGACTAGGAAGAATCTTAAAACCCATTGATATATATGTCTCCGTAAGAGAATCAAGCGTGTGTACAGCGGCCGAAACGCAGCAGTGAAAATCCGATAAATCCCATTATCAAAATAAATTTCGAAAACAAAACACAAAGACAGTGATATCGAGAGCAATTCTTAACTAATTCACTCAGGGCATGTGATGCAACCGGGATTGACCACATCTACACCCAGAGCTGGTTGAGACATAAGGCTGGACACTTCAGGCTGATAGCATTGGTGAGTTTCGGTGAGCAAATGCAGACCCTTTGAAGTCATACTGCATGGTACCCATTCCATGGGTCCCAACTCTCCAGGTTCAAGGCATTCTTCCTCCAGTTAAAACAGGCATGGGAAACCCAGAGTATCGTCCACCGTGTGATTGGGAAACGATTTAAAATGCATCTCAGTTTTCGTATCCTGGTCCTCGGGTTCACCATTCCAGATGCTTTACTAACACTCTCCCCGCTTGGTGAGTCAGTGCCTTTAACCTCCTGTTTGTCACAGCTTGCAATTTCTGTGCAAGATGAACAGGAATAGGGAGAAACAATGAGAGACTAGCTGTAGGTGTCTGCACGGGCAAATGTAACGCTCATTGCCGACCAGGAAGAGGAATTAAACAAAGGCTCAGCGTGCCCTGCTGAAAACAGATTAGGGCCTGAAGCAATCCTGCGGTTTTGTGCCCAGCTCACAAGAAAGCGAGTTGAAGAAAGGAGCTCAGGGGCACTGTAATTCAGAAACCTGCAGAGTTATAAATGACAGCTATCCTCCAAAAATATATTGAAGTAAGCCTGCGAAGGGGACTTGAAAGCGGGGCAGAATTTCAGGAAAACGATTGCAGGGGGTAGACTGGAATTGCCCTGAAAGCATAGGAAAAGAGGCACAACGTCGACAATGATGCACTTGGCAGAAAAGGGCGTATGCGTTTTTTCCTGAATATATTCAGGAAAAAACGCATACGCCCTTTTTGACCAACCAAGCAAGCCTGTAAAGGAAATCTGCACTACAATGTAGTCTCACTGCCCCCCCCCCCAGGCAAAAGGGCCATCTGAAAAAAGTGTAAAATCCAGAAAGGTAGGACAGGATATGGAGAACAGGTAGCCTTGTTATGCTGATTGGCAGGATGTAAATTGCCAGCAGCGACCCTGGAGAAGTGTATGGTGTTTCCTGAAACACGTAAGAAACAAAGCAACACAGCCTATGGCATTTCCACTTATGGTCCTATAGCTTATGGAAATTAAAATCAAAAACAGACAGCCACCCCAATATTTGGGACGGCTGTGTTCACAAGAAGCTCGTCTACAGTATCAGGTAAATATCCCAGAAAGCAAAAAATGGATAAAGAAGTTGTGGCACGTACGTACAATGCAATATCACTCAGCAATGGAATCTGTGTCATCAGGCCCGTAGCGGCATAGTGAGTGGATGCAGGTACGGTGATTCTACGTGAACTACGTCACACAGAAAAAGAAACATCATAAGATATCACTAATACACGGAATGTAAACTTGACTACACATGAACTGAATTACAAAACAGAACAGGGTCTCAAATTTAGAAAACCAATTAGTACTTGCTTATGGGGAAAGGTGCCTTGGGGTGCTGCATAAAACCAGAGACTGAAATTAGTACAGATAACATTCCATAAGACAAATATGTAATAGACAAGACCTACTCCTTGCTCAACGAAATGGACTCAACACCACATATTCAACGCCTAGGAATATACCTGACTAGGAAGAATCTTAAAACCCATGGTTATATATGTCTCCATAAGAGAATCAAGCGTGTGTACAGCGGCCGATACGCAGCAGTTAAAATCCGATAAATCCCATTATCAAAATAAATTTCGAAAACAAAACACAAAGACAGTGAAATAGAGAGCAATTCTTAAATAATTCACTCAGGGCATGTGATGCAACCGGGATTGACCACATCTACACCCAGAGCTGGTTGAGACATAAGGCTGGACACTACAGGCTGATAGCATTTGTGAGTTTCGGTGAGCAAATGCAGACCCTTTGAAGTCATACTGCATGGTACCTATTCCATGGGTCCCAACTCTTCAGGTTCAAGGGATTCTTCCTCCAGCTAAAACATGCATGGGAAATCCAGAGTATCGTCCACCGTGTGATTGGGAAACGATTTAAAATGCATCTCAGTTTTCGTATCCTGGTCCTCGGGTTCACCATTCCAGATGCTTTACTAACACTCTCCCTGCTTGGAGAGGCAGTGCCTTTAACCTCCTGTTTGGCACAGCTTGCAATTTCTGTGCAAGATGAACAGGAATAGGGAGAACCAATGAGAGACTAGCTGTAGGTGTCTGCACGGGCAAATGTAACGCTCATTTCCCACCATGAAGAGGAATTAAACAAAGGCTCAGCGTGCCCTGCTGAAAACAGATTAGGGCCTGAAGCAATCCTGCGGTTTTGTGCCCAGCTCACAAGAAAGTGAGTTGAAGAAAGGAGCTCAGGGGCACTGTAATTCACAAACCTGCAGAGTTATAAATGACAGCTATCCTCAAAAAATATATTGAAGTAAGCCTGCGAAGGGGACTTGAAAGCGGGGCAGAATTTCAGGAAAACGATTGCAGGGGGTAGACTGGAATTGCCCTGAAAGCATAGGAAAAGAGGCACAACGTCGTCAATGATGCACTTGGCCAAAAAGGGCGTATGCGTTTTTTCCTGAATATATTCAGGAAAAAACGCATACGCACTTTTTGGCCAACCAAGCAAGCCTGTAAAGGAAATCTGCACTACAATGAAATCTCACTGCCCCCCCCCTGGGCAAAAGGGCCATCTGAAAAAAGTGTAAAATCCAGAAAGGTAGGACAGGATATGCAGAACAGGGAGCCTTGTTATCCTGATTGGCTGGATGTAAATTGCCAACAGCCACCCTGGAGAAGTGTATGGTGTTTCCTGAAACACGTAAGAAATAAAGGAACACAGCCTATGGCACTTCCACTTATGGTACTATAGCTTACGGAAATTAAAATCAAAAACAGACAGCCACCCCAATATTTGGGACGGCTGTGTTCAAAAAAGCTCGTCTACACTATCAGGTAAATATCCCAGAAAGCAAAAAATGGATAAAGAAGTTGTGGCACGTACGTACAATGCAATATCACTCAGCAATGAAATCTGTGTCATCAGGCCCGTAGCGGCATAGTGAGTGGATGCAGGTACGGTGATTCTACGTGAACTACGTCACACAGAAAAAGAAACATCATAAGATATCACTAATGCACGGAATGTAAACTTGACTACACATGAACTGAATTACAAAACAGAACAGGGTCTCAAATTTAGAAAACCAACTAGTGCTTGCTTATGGGGAAAGGTGCCTTGGGGTGCTGGATAAAACCAGAGACTGAAATTAGCACAGATAACATTCCATAAGCCAAATATGTAATAGACAAGACCTACTCCTGGCTCAACGAAATGGACTCAACACCACATATTCAACGCCTAGGAATATACCTGACTAGGAAGAATCTTAAAACCCATGGATATATATGTCTCTGTAAGAGAATCAAGCGTGTGTACAGCGGCCGAAACGCAGCAGTGAAAATCCGATAAATCCCATTATCGATATAAATTTCGAAACAAAACACAAAGACAGTGAAATAGAGAGCAATTCTTAAATAATTCACTCAGGGAATGTGATGCAACCGGGATTGACCACATCTATACCCAGAGCTGGTTGACACATAAGGCTGGACACTTCAGGCTGATAGCATTGGTGAGTTTCGGTGAGCAAATGCAGACCCTTTGAAGTCATACTGCATGGTACCTATTCCATGGGTCCCAACTCTTCAGGTTCAAGGGATTCTTCCTCCAGCTAAAACATGCATGGGAAACCCACAGTATGGTCCACCGTGTGATTGGGAAACGATTTACAATGCATCTCAGTTTTCGTATCCTGGTCCTCGTGTTCACCATTCCAGATGCTTTACTAACACTCTCCCTGCTTGGAGAGTCAGTGCCTTTAACCTCCTGTTCGGCACAGCTTGCAATTTCTGTGCAAGATGAACAGGAATAGGGAGAACCAATGAGAGACTAGCTGTAGGTGTCTGCACGGGCAAATATAACGCACATTTCCCACCAGGAAGAGGAATTAACCAAAGGCTCAGCATGCCCTGCCGGAAACAGATTAGGGCCTGAAGCAATCCTGCGGTTTTGTGCCCAGCTCACAAGAAAGCGAGTTGAAGAAAGAAGCTCAGGGGCACTGTAATTCACAAACCTGCAGAGTTATAAATGACAGCTATCCTCCAAAAATATATTGAAGTAAGCCTGCGAAGGGGACTTGAAAGCGGGGCAGAATTTCAGGAAAACGATTGCAGGGGGTAGACTGGAATTGCCCTGAAAGCATAGGAAAAGAGGCACAACGTCGACAATGATGCACTTGGCCAAAAAGGGCGTATGCGTTTTTTCCTGAATATATTCAGGAAAAAACGCATACGCCCTTTTTGGCCAACCAAGCAAGCCTGTAAAGGAAATCTGCACTACAATGAAGTCTCACTGCCCCCCGGGCAAAAGGGCCATCTGAAAAAAGTGTAAAATCCAGAAATGTAGGACAGGATATGGAGAACAGGGAGACTTGTTATGCTGATTGGCAGGATGTAAATTGCCAGCAGCCACCCTGGAGAAGTGTATGGTGTTTCCTGAAACACGTAACAAACAAAGCAACACAGCCTATGGCACTTCCACTTATGGTCCTATAGCTTACGGAAATTAAAATCAAAAACAGACAGCCACCCCAATATTTGGGACGGCTGTGTTCACAAGAAGCTCGTCTACACTATCAGGTAAATAACCCAGAAAGCAAAAAATGGATAAAGAAGTTGTGGCACGTACGTACAATGCAATATCACTCAGCAATGAAATCTGTGTCATCAGGCCCGTAGCGGCATAGTGAGTGGATGCAGGTACGGTGATTCTACGTGAACTACGTCACACAGAAAAAGAAACATCATAAGATATCACTAATACACGGAATGTAAACTTGACTACACATGAACTGAATTACAAAACAGAACAGGGTCTCAAATTTAGAAAACCAACTAGTGCTTGCTTATGGGGAAAGGTGCCTTGGGGGGCTGCATAAAACCAGAGACTGAAATTAGCACAGATAACTTTCCATAAGCCAAATATGTAATAGACAACACCTACTCCTTGCTCAACGAAATGGAACCAACACCACATATTCAACGCCTAGGAATATACCTGACTAGGAAGAATCTAAAAACCCATGGATATATATGTCTCCGTAAGAGAATCAAGCGTGTGTACAGTGGCCGAAACGCAGCAGTGAATATCCGATAAATCCCATTATCAAAATAAATTTCGAAAACAAAACACAAAGACAGTGAAATAGAGAGCAATTCTTAAATAATTCACTCAGGGCATGTGATGCAACCGGGATTGACCACATCTACACCCAGAGCTGGTTGAGACATAAGGCTGGACACTACAGGCTGATAGCATTGGTGAGTTTCGGTGAGCAAATGCAGACCCTTTGAAGTCATACTGCATGGTACCTATTCCATGGGTCCCAACTCTTCAGGTTCAAGGGATTCTTCCTCCAGCTAAAACATGCATGGGAAATCCAGAGTATCGTCCACCGTGTGATTGGGAAACGATTTAAAATGCATCTCAGTTTTCGTATCCTGGTCCTCGGGTTCACCATTCCAGATGCTTTACTAACACTCTCCCCGCTTGGAGAGTCAGTGCCTTTAACCTCCTCTTTGGCACAGCTTGCAATTTCTGTGCAAGATGAACAGGAATAGGGAGAACCAATGAGAGACTAGCTGTAGGTGTCTGCACGGGCAAATGTAACGCTCATTGCCCACCAGGAAGAGGAATTGAACAAAGGCTCAGCGTGCCCTGCTGAAAACAGATTAGGGCTTGAAGCAATCCTGCGGTTTTGTGCCCAGCTCACAAGAAAGCGAGTTGAAGAAAGGAGCTCAGGGGCACTGTAATTCACAAACCTGCAGAGTTATAAATGACAGTTATCCTCCAAAAATATATTGAAATATGCCTGCGAAGGGGACTTGAAAGCGGGGCAGAATTTCAGGAAAATGATTGCAGGGGGTAGACTGGAATTGCCCTGAAAGCGTAGGAAAAGAGGCAGAACGTCGACAATGATGCACTTGGCCGAAAAGGGTGTATGCGTTTTTTCCTGAATATATTCAGGAAAACACGCATACGCCCTTTTTGGCCAACCAAGCAAGCCTGTAAAGGAAATCTGCACTACAATGAAGTCTCACTGCCCCCCGGGCAAAAGGGCCATCTGAAAAAAGTGTAAAATCCAGAAAGGTAGGACAGGATATGGAGAACAGGGAGCCTTGTTATGCTGATTGGCAGGATGTAAATTGCCAGCAGCCACCCTGGAGAAGTGTATGGTGTTTCCTGAAACACGTAAGAAACAAAGCAACACAGCCTATGGCAATTGCACTTATGGTCCTATTCCTTAGGGAAATTAAAATCAAAAACAGAGAGCCACCCCAAAGTTTGGGAAGGCTGTGTTCCCAAGAAGCTCGTCTACAGTACCAGGTAAATATCCCAGAAAGCAAAAAATGGATAAAGAAGTTGTGGCACGTTCGTACAATGCAATATCACTCAGCAATGAAATCTGTGTCATCAGGCCCGTAGCGGCATAGTGAGTGGATGCAGGTACGGTGATTCTACGTGAACTACGTCACACAGAAAAAGAAACATCATAAGATATCACTAATACACGGAATGTAAACTTGACTACACATGAACTGAATTACAAAACAGAACAGGGTGTCAAATTTAGAAAACCAACTAGTGCTTGCTTATGGGGAAAGGTGCCTTGGGGTGCTGCATAAAACCAGAGACTGAAATTAGCACAGATAACTTTCCATAAGCCAAATATGTAATAGACAAGACCTACTCCTTGCTCAACGAAATGGACCCAACACCACATATTCAACGCCTAGGAATATACCTGACTAGGAAGAATCTTAAAACCCATGGATATATATGTCTCCGTAAGAGAATCAATCATGTGTACAGCGGCCGAAACGCAGCAGTGAAAATCCGATAAATCCCATTATCAAAATAAATTTCGAAAACAAAACACAAAGACAGTGAAATAGAGAGCAATTCTTAAATAATTCACTCAGGGCATGTGATGCAACCGGGATTTACCACATCTACACCCAGAGCTGGTTGAGACATAAGGCTGGACACTTCAGGCTGATAGCATTGGTGAGTTTTGGTGAGCAAATGCAGACACTTTGAAGTCATACTGCATGGTACCTATTCCATGGCTCCCATCTCTTCAGGTTCAAGGGATTCTTTCTCCAGCTAAAACATGCATGGGAAACCAAGAGTATCGTCCACCCTGTGATTGGGAAACGATTTAAAATGCATCTCAGTTTTCGTATCCTGGTCCTCGGGTTCACCATTCCAGATGCTTTACTAACACTCTCCCCGCTTGGAGAGTCAGTGCCTTTAACCTCCTCTTTGGTACAGCTTGCAATTTCTGTGCAAGATGAACAGGAATAGGGAGAACCAATGAGAGACTAGCTGTAGGTGTCTGCACGGGCAAATGTAACGCTCATTGCCCACCAGGAAGAGGAATTAAACAAAGGCTCAGTGTGCCCTGCTGGAAACAGATTAGGGCCTGAAGCAATCCTGCGGTTTTGTGCCCAGCTCACAAGAAAGCGAGTTGAAGAAAGGAGCTCAGGGGCACTGTACTTCACAAACCTGCAGAGTTATAAATGACAGCTATCCTGCAAAAATATATTGAAGTAAGCCTACGAAGGGGACTTGAAAGCGGGGCAGAATTTCAGGAAAACGATTGCAGGGGGTAGACTGGAATTGCCCTGAAAGCATAGGAAAAGAGGCACAACGTCGACAATGATGCACTTGGCCAAAAAGGGCGTATGCGTTTTTTCCTGAATATATTCAGGAAAAAACGCATACGCCCTTTTTGGCCAACCAAGCAAGCCTGTAAAGGAAATCTGCACTACAATGAAATCTCAATCCCCCCCCACCCCGGGCAAAAGGGCCATCTGAAAAAAGTGTAAAATCCAGAAAGGTAGGACAGGATATGGAGAACAGGGAGCCTTGTTATGCTGATTGGCAGGATGTAAATTGTGAACAGCCACCCTGTAGATGTGTATGGTGTTTCCTGAAACACGTAAGAAATAAAGCAACACAGCCTATGGCAATTGCAATTATGGTCCTATTGCTTAGGGAAATTAAAATCAAAAACGGACAGCCACCCCAAAGTTTGGACGGCTGTGTTCCCAAGAAGCTCGTCTACAGTACCAGGTAAATATCCCAGAAAGCAAAAAATGGATAAAGAAGTTGTGGCACGTACGTGCAATGCAATATCACTCAGCAATGAAATCTGTGTCATCAGGCCCGTAGCGGCATACTGAGTGGATGCAGGTACGGTGTTTCTACGTGAACTACGTCACACAGAAAAAGAAACATCATAAGATATCACTAATACACGGAATGTAAACTTGACTACACATGAACTGAATTACAAAACAGAACAGGGTCACAAATTTAGAAAACCAACTAGTGCTTGCTTATGGGGAAAGGTGCCTTGGGGTGCTGCATAAAACCAGAGACTGAAATTAGCACAGATAACATTCCATAAGCCAAATATGTAATAGACAAGACCTACTCCTTGCTCAACGAAATGGACCCAACACCACATATTCAACGCCTAGGAATATACCTGACTAGGAAGAATCTTAAAACCCATGGATATATATGTCTCCGTAAGAGAATCAAGCGTGTGTACAGCGGCCGAAACGCAGCAGTGAAAATCCGATAAATCCCATTATCAAAATAAATTTCGAAAACAAAACACAAAGACAGCGAAATAGAGAGCAATTCTTAAATAATTCACTCAGGGCATGTGATGCAACCGGGATTGACCACATCTACACCCAGAGCTGGTTGAGACATAAGGCTGGACACTTCAGGCTGATAGCATTGGTGAGTTTCGGTGAGCAAATGCAGACCCTTTGAAGTCATACTGCATGGTACCCATTCCATGGGTCCCAACACTCCAGGTTCAAGGCATTCTTCCTCCAGCTAAAACATGCATGGGAAACCCAGAGTATCGTCCACCGTGTGATTGGGAAACGATTTAAAATGCATCTCAGTTTTCCTATCCTGGTCCTCGGGTTCACCATTCCAGATGCTTTACTAACACTCTCCCCGCTTGGAGAGTCAGTGCCTTTAACCTCCTGTTTGGCACAGCATGCAATTTCTGTGCAAGATGAACAGGAATAGGGAGAACCAATGAGAGACTAGCTGTAGGTGTCTCCACGGGCAAATGTAACGCTCATTTCCCACCAGGAAGAGGAATTAACCAAAGGCTCAGCGTGCCCTGCCGATAACAGATTAGGGCCTGAAGCAATCCTGCGGTTTTGTGCCCAGCTCACAAGAAAGCGAGTTGAAGAAAGGAGCTCAGGGGCACTGTAATTCACAAACCTGCAGAGTTATAAATGACAGCTATCCTCCAAAAATATATTGAAGTAAGCCTGCGAAGGGGACTTGAAAGCGGGGCAGAATTTCAGGAAAACGATTGCAGGGGGTAGACTGGAATTGCCCTGTAAGCATAGGAAAAGAGGCAGAACGTCGACAATGATGCACTTGGCCATAAAGGACGTATGCGTTTTTTCCTGAATATATTCAGGAAAAAACGCATACGCACTTTTTGGCCAAACAAGCAAGCCTGTAAAGGAAATCTGCACTACAATGAAATCTCACTGCCCCCCCGGGCAAAAGGGCCATCTGAAAAAAGTGTAAAATCCAGAAAGGTAGGACAGGATATGGAGAACAGGGAGCCTTGTTATGCTGATTGGCAGGATGTAAATTGCCAGCAGCCACCCTGGAGAAGTGTATGGTGTTTCCTGAAACACGTAAGAAACAAAGCAACACAGCCTATGGCACTTCCACTTATGGTCCTATAGCTTACGGAAATTAAAATCAAAAACAGACAGCCACCCCAATATTTGGGACGGTTGTGTTCACAAGAAGCTCGTCTACAGTATCAGGTAAATATCCCAGAAAGCAAAAAATGGATAAAGAAGTTGTGGCACGTACGTACAATGCAATATCACTCAGCAATGAAATCTGTGTCATCAGGCCCGTAGCGGCATAGTGAGTGGATGCAGGTACGGTGATTCTACGTGAACTACGTCACACAGAAAAAGAAACATCATAAGATATCACTAATACACGGAATGTAAACTTGACTACACATGAACTGAATTACAAAAAAGAACAGGGTCTCAAATTTAGAAAACCAACTAGTGCTTGCTTATGGGGAAAGGTGCGTTAGGGTGCTGCATAAAACCAGAGACTGAAATTGGCACAGATAACTTTCCATAAGCCAAATATGTAATAGACAAGACCTACTCCTTGCTCAACGAAATGGACCCAACACCACATATTCAACGCCTAGGAATATACCTGACTAGGAAGAATCTTTAAACCCATGGATATATATGTCTCCGTAAGAGAATCAAGCGTGTGTACAGCGGCCGAAACGCAGCAGTGAAAATCCGATAAATCCCATTATCAAAATAAATTTCGAAAACAAAACACAAAGACAGTGAAATAGAGAGAAATTGTTAAATAATTAACTCAGGGCATGTGATGCAACCGGGATTTACCACATCTACACCCAGAGCTGGTTGAGACATAAGGCTGGACACTTCAGGCTGATAGCATTGGTGAGTTTCGGTGAGCAAATGCAGACCCTCTGAAGTCATACTGCATGGTACCCATTCCATGGGTCCGCACTCTCCAGGTTCAAGGGATTCTTCCTCCAGCTAAAACATGCATGGGAAACCCAGAGTATCGTCCACCGTGTGATTGGGAAATGATTTAAAATGCATCTCAGTTTTCGTTTCCTTGTCCTCGGGTTCACCATTCCAGATGCTTTACTAACACTCTCCCCGCTTGGAGAGTCAGTGCCTTTAACCTCCTGTTTCACACAGCTTGCAATTTCTGTGCAAGATGAACAGGAATAGGGAGAACCAATGAGAGACTAGCTGTAGGTGTCTGCACGGGCAAATGTAACGCTCATTGCCCACCAGGAAGAGGAATTAAACAAAGGCTCAGTGTGCCCTGCTGGAAACAGATTAGGGCCTGAAGCAATCCTGCGGTTTTGTGCCCAGCTCACAAGAAAGCGAGTTGAAGAAAGGAGCTCAGGGGCACTGTACTTCACAAACCTGCAGAGTTATAAATGACAGCTATCCTCCAAAAATATATTGAAGCAAGCCTGCGAAGGGGACTTGAAAGCGGGGCTGAATTTCAGGAAAACGATTGCAGGGGGTAGACTGGAATTGCCCTGAAAGCATAGGAAAAGAGGCACAACGTCGATAATGATGCACTTGGCCAAAAAGGGCGTATGCGTTTTTTACTGAATATATTCAGGAAAAAATGCATACGCACTTTTTGGCCAACCAAGCAAGCCTGTAAAGGAAATCTGCACTACAATGAAGTCTCATTGCCCCCCCGGGCAAAAGGGCTGTCTGAAAAAACTGTAAAATCCAGAAAGGTAGGACAGGATGTGGAGAACAGGGAGCCTTGTTATGCTGATTGGCAGGATGTAAATTGCCAGCAGCCACCCTGGAGAAGTGTATGGTGTTTCCTGAAACACGTAAGAAACAAAGCAACACAGCCTATGGCACTTCCACTTATGGTCCTATAGCTTACGGAAATTAAAATCAAAAACAGACAGCCACCCCAATATTTGGGACGGCTGTGTTCACAAGAAGCTCGTCTACAGTATCAGGTAAATATCCCAGAAAGCAAAAAATGGATAAAGAAGTTGTGGCACGTACGTGCAATGCAATATCACTCAGCAATGAAATCTGTGTCATCAGGCCCGTAGCGGCATAGTGAGTGGATGCAGGTACGGTGATTCTACGTGAACTACGTCACACAGAAAAAGAAACATCATAAGATATCACTAATACACGGAATGTAAACTTGACTACACATGAACTGAATTACAAAACAGAACAGGGTGTCAAATTTAGAAAACCAACTAGTGCTTGCTTATGGGGAAAGGTGCGTTGGGGTGCTGCATAAAACCAGAGACTGAAATTAGCACAGATAACATTCCATAAGCCAAATATGTAATAGATAAGACCTACTCCTTGCTCAACGAAATGGACTCAACACCACATATTCAACGCCTAGGAATATACCTGACTAGGAAGAATCTTAAAACCCATGGATATATATGTCTCCGTAAGAGAATCAAGCGTGTGTACAGCGGCGGAAATGCATCAGTGAAAATCCGATAAATCCCATTATCAAAATAAATTTCGAAAACAAAACACAAAGACAGTGAAATAGAGAGCAATTCTTAAATACTTCACTCAGGGCATGTGATGCAACCGGGATTTACCACATCTACACCCAGAGCTGGTTGAGACATAAGGCTGGACACTTCAGGCTGATAGCATTGGTGAGTTTCGGTGAGCAAATGCAGACCCTTTGAAGTCATACTGCATGGTACCCATTCCATGGGTCCCAACTCTCCAGGTTCAAGGGATTCTTCCTCCAGCTAAAACATGCATGGGAAACCCAGAGTATCGTCCACCGTGTGATTGGGAAACGATTTAAAATGCATCTCAGTTTTCGTATCCTGGTCCTCGGGTTCAACATTCCAGATGCTTTACTAACACTCTCCCCGCTTGGAGAGTCAGTGCCTTTAACCTCCTGTTTGGCACAGCTTGCAAATTCTGTGCAAGATGAACAGGAATAGGGAGAACCAATGAGAGACTAGCTGTAGGTGTCTGCACGGGCAAATGTAACGCTCATTACCGACCAGGAAGAGGAATTAAACAACGGCTCAGCGTGCCCTGCTGAAAAGAGATTAGGGCCTTAAGCAATCCTGCAGTTTTGTGCCCAGCTCACAAAAAAGCGAGTTGAAGAAAGGAGCTCAGGGGCACTGTAATTCACAAACCTGCAGAGTTATAAATGACAGCTATCCTCCAAAAATATATTGAAGTAAGCCTGCGAAGGGGACTTGAAAGCGGGGCAGAATTTCAGGAAAACGATTGCAGGGGTAGACTGGAATTGCCCTGAAAGCATAGGAAAAGAGTCACAACGTCGACAATGATGCACTTGGCCAAAAAGGGCGTATGCGTTTTTTCCTGAATATATTCAGGAAAAAACGCATACGCCCTTTTTGGCCAACCAAGCAAGCCTGTAAAGGAAATCTGCACTACAATGAAATCTCACTGCCCCCCAGGGCAAAAGGGCCATCTGAAAAAAGTGTAAAATCCAGAAAGGTAGGACAGGATATGGAGAACAGGGAGCCTTGTTATGCTGATTGGCAGGATGTAAATTGCCAGCAGCCACACTGGAGAAGTGTATGGTGTTTCCTGAAACACGTAAGAAACAAAGCAACACAGCCTATGGCACTTCCACTTATGGTCCTATAGCTTACGGAAATTAAAATCAAAAACAGACAGCCACCCCAATATTTGGGACGGCTGTGTTCACAAGAAGCTCGTCTACAGTATCAGGTAAATATCCCAGAAAGCAAAAAATGGATAAAGAAGTTGTGGCACGTACGTACAATGCAATATCACTCAGCAATGAAATCTGTGTCATCAGGCCCGTAGCGGCATAGTGAGTGGATGCAGGTACGGTGATTCAACGTGAACTACGTCACACAGAAAAAGAAACATCATAAAATATCACTAATACACGGAATGTAAACTTGACTACACATGAACTGAATTACAAAACAGAACAGGGTCTCAAATTTAGAAAACCAACTAGTGCTTGCTTATGGGGAAAGGTGCCTTGGGGTGCTGCATAAAACCAGAGACTGAAATTAGCACAATTAACTTTCCATAAGCCAAATATGTAATAGACAAGACCTACTCCTTGCTCAACGAAATGGACCCAACACCACATATTCAACGCCTAGGAATATACCTGACTAGGAAGAATCTTAAAACCCATGGATATATATGTCTCCGTAAGAGAATCAAGCGTGTGTACAGCGGCCGAAACGCAGCAGTGAAAATCCGATAAATCCCATTATCAAAATAAATTTCGAAAACAAAACACAAAGACAGTGAAATAGAGAGAAATTGTTAAATAATTCACTCAGGGCATGTGATGCAACCGGGATTTACCACATCTACACCCAGAGCTGGTTGAGACATAAGGCTGGACACTTCAGGCTGATAGCATTGGTGAGTTTCGGTGAGCAAATGCAGACCCTTTGAAGTCATACTGCATGGTACCCATTCCATGGGTCCCAACTCTCCAGGTTCAAGGGATTCTTCCTCCAGCTAAAACATGCATGGGAAACCCAGAGTATCGTCCACCGTGTGATTGGCAAATGATTTAAAATGCATCTCAGTTTTCGTTTCCTTGTCCTCGGGTTCACCATTCCAGATGCTTTACTAACATTCTCCCCGCTTGGAGAGTCAGTGCCTTTAACCTCCTGTTTCGCACAGCTTGCAATTTCTGTGCAAGATGAACAGGAATAGGGAGAACCAATGAGAGACTAGCTGTAGGTGTCTGCACGGGCAAATGTAACGCTCATTGCCCACCAGGAAGAGGAATTAAACAAAGGCTCAGTGTGCCCTGCTGGAAACAGATTAGGGCCTGAAGCAATCCTGCGGTTTTGTGCCCAGCTCACAAGAAAGCGAGTTGAAGAAAGGAGCTCAGGGGCACTGTACTTCACAAACCTGCAGAGTTATAAATGACAGCTATCCTCCAAAAATATATTGAAGTAAGCCTGCGAAGGGGACTTGAAAGCGGGGCTGAATTTCAGGAAAACGATTGCAGGGGGTAGACTGGAATTGCCCTGAAAGCATAGGAAAAGAGGCACAACGTCGACAATGATGCACTTGGCCAAAAAGGGCGTATGCGTTTTTTCCTGAATATATTTAGGAAAAATCGCATACGCCCTTTTTGGCCAACCAAGCAAGCCTGTAAAGGAAATCTGCACTACAATGAAATCTCACTGCCCCCCTGGGCAAAAGGGCCATCTGAAAAAAGTGTAAAATCCAGAAAGGTAGGACAGGATATGGAGAACAGGGAGCCTTGTTATGCTGATTGGCAGGATGTAAATTGCCAGCAGCCACACTGGAGAAGTGTATGGTGTTTCCTGAAACACGTAAGATACAAAGCAACACAGCCTATGGCACTTCCACTTATGGTCCTATAGCTTACGGAAATTAAAATCAAAAACAGACAGCCACCCCAATATTTGGGACGCCTGTGTTCTCAAGAAGCTCGTCTACAGTATCAGGTAAATATCCCAGAAAGCAAAAAATGGATAAAGAAGTTGTGGCACGTACGTACAATGCAATATCACTCAGCAATGAAATCTGTGTCATCAGGCCCGTAGCGGCATAGTGAGTGGATGCAGGTACGGTGATTCTACGTGAACTACGTCACACAGAAAAAGAAACATCATAAGATATCTCTAATACACGGAATGTAATCTTGACTACACATGAACTGAATTACAAAAAAGAACAGGGTCTCAAATTTAGAAAACCAACTAGTGCTTGCTTATGGGGAAAGGTGCGTTAGGGTGCTGCATAAAACCAGAGACTGAAATTGGCACAGATAACTTTCCATAAGCCAAATATGTAATAGACAAGACCTACTCCTTGCTCAACGAAATGGACCCAACACCACATATTCAACGCCTAGGAATATACCTGACTAGGAAGAATCTTAAAACCCATGGATATATATGTCTCCGTAAGAGAATCAAGCGTGTGTACAGCGGCCGAAACGCAGCAGTGAAAATCCGATAAATCCCATTATCAAAATAAATTTCGAAAACAAAACACAAAGACAGTGAAATAGAGAGAAATTGTTAAATAATTAACTCAGGGCATGTGATGCAACCGGGATTTACCACATCTACACCCAGAGCTGGTTGAGACATAAGGCTGGACACTTCAGGCTGATAGCATTGGTGAGTTTCGGTGAGCAAATGCAGACCCTCTGAAGTCATACTGCATGGTACCCATTCCATGGGTCCGCACTCTCCAGGTTCAAGGGATTCTTCCTCCAGCTAAAACATGCATGGGAAACCCAGAGTATCGTCCACCGTGTGATTGGGAAATGATTTAAAATGCATCTCAGTTTTCGTTTCCTTGTCCTCGGGTTCACCATTCCAGATGCTTTACTAACACTCTCCCCGCTTGGAGAGTCAGTGCCTTTAACCTCCTGTTTCACACAGCTTGCAATTTCTGTGCAAGATGAACAGGAATAGGGAGAACCAATGAGAGACTAGCTGTAGGTGTCTGCACGGGCAAATGTAACGCTCATTGCCCACCAGGAAGAGGAATTAAACAAAGGCTCAGTGTGCCCTGCTGGAAACAGATTAGGGCCTGAAGCAATCCTGCGGTTTTGTGCCCAGCTCACAAGAAAGCGAGTTGAAGAAAGGAGCTCAGGGGCACTGTACTTCACAAACCTGCAGAGTTATAAATGACAGCTATCCTCCAAAAATATATTGAAGTAAGCCTGCGAAGGGGACTTGAAAGCGGGGCTGAATTTCAGGAAAACGATTGCAGGGGGTAGACTGGAATTGCCCTGAAAGCATAGGAAAAGAGGCACAACGTCGATAATGATGCACTTGGCCAAAAAGGGCGTATGCGTTTTTTACTGAATATATTCAGGAAAAAATGCATACGCACTTTTTGGCCAACCAAGCAAGCCTGTAAAGGAAATCTGCACTACAATGAAGTCTCATTGCCCCCCCGGGCAAAAGGGCTGTCTGAAAAAACTGTAAAATCCAGAAAGGTAGGACAGGATGTGGAGAACAGGGAGCCTTGTTATGCTGATTGGCAGGATGTAAATTGCCAGCAGCCACCCTGGAGAAGTGTATGGTGTTTCCTGAAACACGTAAGAAACAAAGCAACACAGCCTATGGCACTTCCACTTATGGTCCTATAGCTTACGGAAATTAAAATCAAAAACAGACAGCCACCCCAATATTTGGGACGGCTGTGTTCACAAGAAGCTCGTCTACAGTATCAGGTAAATATCCCAGAAAGCAAAAAATGGATAAAGAAGTTGTGGCACGTACGTGCAATGCAATATCACTCAGCAATGAAATCTGTGTCATCAGGCCCGTAGCGGCATAGTGAGTGGATGCAGGTACGGTGATTCTACGTGAACTACGTCACACAGAAAAAGAAACATCATAAGATATCACTAATACACGGAATGTAAACTTGACTACACATGAACTGAATTACAAAACAGAACAGGGTCTCAAATTTAGAAAACCAACTAGTGCTTGCTTATGGGGAAAGGTGCGTTGGGGTGCTGCATAAAACCAGAGACTGAAATTAGCACAGATAACATTCCATAAGCCAAATATGTAATAGATAATACCTACTCCTTGCTCAACGAAATGGACTCAACACCACATATTCAACGCCTAGGAATATACCTGACTAGGAAGAATCTTAAAACCCATGGATATATATGTCTCCGTAAGAGAATCAAGCGTGTGTACAGCGGCGGAAATGCATCAGTGAAAATCCGATAAATCCCATTATCAAAATAAATTTCGAAAACAAAACACAAAGACAGTGAAATAGAGAGCAATTCTTAAATACTTCACTCAGGGCATGTGATGCAACCGGGATTGACCACATCTACACCCAGAGCTGGTTGAGACATAAGGCTGGACACTTCAGGCTGATAGCATTGGTGAGTTTCGGTGAGCAAATGCAGACCCTTTGAAGTCATACTGCATGGTACCCATTCCATGTGTCCCAAATCTCCAGGTTCAAGGCATTCTTCCTGCAGCTAAAACATGCATGGGAAACACAGAGTATCGTCTACCGTGTGATTGGGAAACGATTTTAAATGCATCTCAGTTTTCGTATCCTGGTCCTCGGGTTCACCATTCCAGATGCTTTACTAACACTCTCCCCGCTTGGAGAGTCAGTGCCTTTAACCTCCTGTTTGGCACAGCTTGCAATTTCTGTGCAAGATGAACAGGAATAGGGAGAACCAATGAGAGACTAGCTGTAGGTGTCTGCACGGGCAAATGTAACGCTCATTGCCGACCAGGAAGAGGAATTAAACAAAGGCTCAGCGTGCCGTGATGAAAACAGATTAGGGCCTGAAGCAATCCTGCGGTTTTGTGCCCAGCTCACAAGAAAGCGAGTTGAAGAAAGGAGCTCAGGGGCACTGTACTTCACAAACCTGCAAAGTTATAAATGACAGCTATCCTCCAAAAATATATTGAAGTAAGCCTGCGAAGGGGACTTGAAAGCGGGGCAGAATTTCATGAAAACGATTGCAGGGTGTAGACTGGAATTGCCCTGAAAGCATAGGAAAAGAGGCACAACGTTGACAATGATGCACTTGGCCAAAAAGGGCGTATGCGTTTTTTCCTGAATATATTCAGGAAAAAACGCATACGCCCTTTTTGGCCAACCAAGCAAGCCTGTAAAGGAAATCCTCACTACAATGAAATCTCACTGCCCCCGGGCAAAAGGGCCATCTTAAAAAAGTGTAAAATCCAGAAAGGTAGGACAGGATATGGAGAACAGGGAGCCTTGTTATGCTGATTGGCAGGATGTAAATTGCCAGCAGCCACCTTGGAGGAATGTATGGTGTTTCCTGAAACACGTAAGAAACAAAGCAACACAGCCTATGGCACTTCCACTTATGGTCCTATAGCTTACGGAAATTAAACTCAGAAACAGACAGCCACCCCAATATTTGGGACGGCGGTGTTCACAAGAAGCTCGTCTACAGTATCAGGTAAATATCCCAGAAAGCAAAAAATGGATAAAGAAGTTGTGGCACGTACGTGCAATGCAATATAACTCAGCAATGAAATCTGTGTCATCAGGCCCGTAGCGGCATAGTGAGTGGATGCACATACGGTGATTCTACGTGAACTACGTCACACAGAAAAAGAAACATCATAAGATATCACTAATACACGGAATGTAAACTTGACTACACATGAACTGAATTACAAAACAGAACAGGGTCTCAAATTTAGAAAACCAACTAGTGCTTGCTTATGGGGAAAGGTGCGTTGGGGTGCTGCATAAAACCAGAGACTGAAATTAGCACAGATAACATTCCATAAGCCAAATATGTAATAGACAAGACCTACTCCTTGCTCAACGAAATGGACTCAACACCACATATTCAACGCCTAGGAATATACCTGACTAGGAAGAATCTTAAACCCATGGATATATATGTCTCCGAAGGAGAATCAAGCGTGTGTACAGCTGCGGAAATGCAGCAGTGCAAATCTGATAAATCCCATTATCAAAATAAATTTCGAAAACAAAACACAAAGACAGTGAAATAGAGAGCAATTCTTAACTAATTCACTCAGGGCATGTGATGCAACCGGGATTGACCACATCTACACACAGAGCTGGTTGAGACATAAGGCTGGACACTTTAGGCTGATAGCATTGGTGAGTTTCGGTGAGCAAATGCAGACCCTTTGAAGTCATACTGCATGGTACACATTCCATGGGTCCCAACTCTCCAGGTTCAAGGGATTCGTCCTCCAGCTAAAACATGCATGGGAAACCCAGAGTATCGTCCACCGTGTGATTGGGAAATGATTTAAAATGCATCTCAGTTTTCGTATCCTGGTCCTCGGGTTCACCATTCCAGATGCTTTACTAACACTCTCCCTGCTTGGAGAGTCAGTGCCTTTAACCTCCTGTTTCGCACAGCTTGCCATTTCTGTGCAAGATGAACAGGAATAGGGAGAACCAATGAGAGAGTAGCTGTAGGTGTCTGCACGGGCAAATGTAACGCTCATTGCCCACCAGGAAGAGGAATTAAACAAAGGCTCAGTGTGCCCTGCTGGAAACAGATTAGGGCCTGAAGCAATCCTGCGGTTTTGTGCCCAGCTCACAAGAATGCGAGTTGAAGAATGGAGCTCAGGGGCACTGTACTTCACAAACCTGCAGAGTTATAAATGACAGCTATCCTCCAAAAATATATTGAAGTAAGCCTGCGAAGGGGACTTGAAAGCGGGGCTGAATTTCAGGAAAACGATTGCAGGGGGTAGACTGGAATTGCCCTGAAAGCATAGGAAAAGAGGCACAACGTCGACAATGATGCACTTGGCCAAAAAGGGCGTATGCGTTTTTTCCTGAATATATTCAGGAAAAAACGCATACGCCCTTTTTGGCCAACCAAGCAAGCCTGTAAAGGAAATCTGCACTACAATGAAGTCTCACTGCCCCCGGGCAAAAGGGCCATCTGAAAAAAGTGTAAAATCCAGAAAGGTAGGACAGGATATGGAGAACAGGGAGCCTTGTTATGCAGATTGGCAGGATGTAAATTGCCAGCAGCCACCCTGGAGAAGTGTATGGTGTTTCCTGAAACACGTGAGAAACAAAGCAACACAGCCTATGGCACTTCCACTTATGGTCCTATAGCTTACGGAAATTAAAATCAAAAACAGACAGCCACCCCAATATTTGGGACGGCTGTGTTCACAAGAAGCTCGTCTACAGTATCAGGTAAATATCCCAGAAAGCAAAAAATGGATAAAGAAGTTGTGGCATGTACGTACAATGCAATATCACTCAGCAATGAAATCTGTGTCATCAGGCCCGTAGCGGCATAGTGAGTGGATGCAGGTACGGTGATTCTACGTGAACTACGTCACACAGAAAAAGAAACATCATAAGATATCACTAATACACGGAATGTAAACTTGACTACAGATAAACTGAATTACAAAACAGAACAGGGTCTCAAATTTAGAAAACCAACTAGTGCTTGCTTATGGGGAAAGGTGCCTTGGGGTGCTGCATAAAACCAGAGACTGAAATTAGCACAGATAACTTTCCATAAGCCAAATATGTAATAGACAAGACCTACTCCTTGCTCAACGAAATGGACCCAACACCACATATTCAACGCCTAGGAATATACCTGACTAGGAAGAATCTTAAAACCCATGGATATATATGTCTCCAAAAGAGAATCAAGCGTGTGTACAGCGGCCGAAACGCAGCAGTGAAAATCCGATAAATCCCATTATGAAAATAAATTTCGAAAACAAAACACAAAGACAGTGAAATAGAGAGCAATTCTTAAATAATTCACTCAGGGCATGTGATGCAACCGGGATTTACCACATCTACACCCAGAGCTGGTTGAGACATAAGGCTGGACACTTCAGGCTGATAGCACTGGTGAGTTTCGGTGAGCAAATGCAGACCCTTTGAAGTCATACTGCATGGTACCTATTCCATGGGTCCCAACTCTCCAGGTTCAAGGGATTCTCCCTCCAGCTAAAACATGCATGGGAAACCCAGAGTATCGTCCACCGTGTGATTGGGAAACGATTTAAAATGCATCTCAGTTTTCGTATCCTGGTCCTCGGGTTCACCATTCCAGATGCTTTACTAACACTCTCCCCGCTTGGAGAGTCAGTGCCTTTAACCTCCTGTTTGGCACAGCTTGCAATTTCTGTGCAAGATGAACAGGAATAGGGAGAACCAATGAGAGACTAGCTGTAGGTGTCTGCACGGGCAAATGTAACGCTCATTGCCGACCAGGAAGAGGAATTAAACAAAGGCTCAGCGTGCCCTGCTGAAAACAGATTAGGGCCTGAAGCAATCCTGCGGTTTTGTGCCCAGCTCACAAGAAAGCGAGTTGAAGAAAGGAGCTCAGGGGCACTGTACTTTACAAACCTGCAGAGTTATAAATGACAGCTATCCTCCAAAAATATATTGAAGTAAGCCTGCGAAGGGGACTTGAAAGCGGGGCAGAATTTCAGGAAAACGATTGCAGGGTGTAGACAGGAATTGCCCTGAAAGCATAGGAAAAGAGGCACAACGTCGACAATGATGCACTTGGCCAAAAAGGGCGTATGCGTTTTTTCCTGAATATATTCAGGAAAAAACGCATACGCCCTTTTTGGCCACCCAAGCAAGCCTGTAAAGGCAATCTGCACTACAATGAAGTCTCACTGCCCCCCCCCGGGCAAAAGGGCCATCTGAAAAAAGTGTAAAATCCAGAAAGGTAGGACAGGATATGGAGAACAGGGAGCCTTGTTATGCTGATTGGCAGGATGTAAATTGCCAGCAGCCACCCTGGAGAAGTGTATGGTGTTTCCTGAAACACGTAAGAAACAAAGCAACACAGCCTATGGCACTTCCACTTATGGTCCTATAGCTTACGGAAATTAAAATCAAAAACAGACAGCCACCCCAATATTTGGGACGGCTGTGTTCACAAGAAGCTCGTCTACAGTATCAGGTAAATATCCCAGAAAGCAAAAAATGGATAAAGAAGTTGTGGCACGTACGTACAATGCAATATCACTCAGCAATGAAATCTGTGTCATCAGGCCCGTAGCGGCATAGTGAGTGGATGCAGGTACGGTGATTCTACGTGAACTACGTCACACAGAAAAAGAAACATCATAAGATATCACTAATACACGGAATGTAAACTTGACTACACATGAACTGAATTACAAAACAGAACAGGGTCTCAAATTTAGAAAACCAACTAGTGCTTGCTTATGGGGAAAGGTGCCTTGGGGTGCTGCATAAAACCAGAGACTGAAATTAGCACAGATAACTTACCATAAGCCAAATATGTAATAGACAAGACCTACTCCTTGCTCAACGAAATGGACCCAACACCACATATTCAACGCCTAGGAATATACCTGACTAGGAAGAATTTAAAACCCATGGATATATATGTCTCCGTAAGAGAATCAAGCGTGTGTACAGCGGCCAAAACGCAGCAGTGCAAATCCGATAAATCCCATTATCAAAATAAATTTCGAAAACAAAACACAAAGACAGTGAAATAGAGAGCAATTCTTAAATAATTCACTCAGGGCATGTGATGCAACCGGGATTGACCACATCTACAGCCAGAGCTGGTTGAGACATAAGGCTGGACACTACAGGCTGATAGCATTGGTGAGTTTCGGTGAGCAAATGCAGACCCTTTGAAGTCATACTGCATGGTACCTATTCCATGGGTCCCAACTCTTCAGGTTCAAGGGATTCTTCCTCCAGCTAAAACATGCATGGGAAACCCACAGTATGGTCCACCGTGTGATTGGGAAACGATTTAAAATGCATCTCAGTTTTCGTATCCTGGTCCTCGGGTTCACCATTCCAGATGCTTTACTAACACTCTCCCCGCTTGGAGAGTCAGTGCCTTTAACCTCCTGTTTCGCACAGCTTGCAATTTCTGTGCAAGATGAACAGGAATAGGGAGAACCAATGAGAGACTAGCTATAGGTGTCTGCACGGGCAAATGTAACGCTCATTTCCCACCAGGAAGAGGAATTAACCAAAGGCTCAGTGTGCCCTGCCGGAAACAGATTAGGGCCTGAAACAATCCTGCGGTTTTGTGCCCAGCTCACAAGAAAGCGAGTTGAAGAAAGGAGTTCAGGGGCACTGTAATTCACAAACCTGCAGAGTTATAAATGACAGTTATCCTCCAAAAATATATTGAAGTACGCCTGCGAAGGGGACTTGAAAGCGGGGCAGAATTTCAGGAAAACGATTGCAGGGGATAGACTGGAATTGCCATGAAAGCATAGGAAAAGAGGCACAACGTCGACAATGATGCACTTGGCCAAAAAGGGCGTATGCGTTTTTTCCAGAATATATTCAGGAAAAAACGCATACGCCCTTTTTGGCCAACCAAGCAAGCCTGTAAAGGAAATCTGCACTACAATGAAGTCTCACTGCCCCCCGGGCAAGAGGGCCATCTTAAAAAAGTGTAAAATCCAGAAAGGTAGGACAGGATATGGAGAACAGGGAGCCTTGTTATGCTGATTGGCAGGATGTAAATTGCCAACAGCCACCCTGGAGAAGTGTATGGTGTTTCCTGAATCACGTAAGAAATAAAGCAACACAGCCTATGGCAATTGCACTTATGGTCCTATTCCTTAGGGAAATCAAAATCAAAAACAGAGAGCCACTCCAAAGTTTGGGACGACTGTGTTCACAAGAAGCTCGTCTACAGTACCAGGTAAATATCCCAGAAAGCAAAAAATGGATAAAGAAGTTGTGGCACGTACGTGCAATGCAATATCACTCAGCAATGAAATCTGTGTCATCAGGCCTGTAGCGGCATAGTGAGTGGATGAAGGTACGGTGATTTTACATGAACTCTGTCACACAGAAAAAGAAACATCATAAGATATCACTAATACACGGAATGTAAACTTGACTACACATGAACTGAATTACAAAACAAAACAGGGTCTCAAATTTAGAAAACCAACTAGTGCTTGCTTATGGGGAAAGGTGCCATGGGGTACTGCATAAAACCAGAGACTGAAATTAGCACAGATAACATTCCATAAGCCAAATATGTAATAGACAAGACCTACTCCTTGCTCAACGAAATGGACTCAACACCACATATTCAACGCCTAGGAATATACCTGACTAGGAAGAATCTTAAATCCCATGGATATATATGTCTCCGTAAGGGAATCAAGCATGTGTAGAGCGGCCGAAACGCAGCAGTGAAAATCCGATAAATCCCATTATCAAAATAAATTTCGAAAACAAAACACAAAGACAGTGAAATAGAGAGCAATTCTTAAATAATTCACTCAGGGCATGTGATGCAACCGGGATTGACCACATCTACACCCAGAGCTGATTGAGACATAAGGCTGGACACTTCAGGCTAATAGCATTGGTGAGTTTCGGTGAGCAAATGCAGACCCTTTGAAGTCATACTGCATCGTATCTATTCCATGGGTCCCAACACTTCAGGTTCAAGGGATTCTTCCTCCAGCTAAAACATGCATAGGAAACCCACAGTATGGTCCACCGTGTGATTGGGAAACGATTTAAAATGCATCTCACTTTTCGTATCCTGGTCCTCGGGTTCACCATTCCAGATGCTTTACTAACATTCTCCCCGCTTGGAGAGTCAGTGCCTTTAACCTCCTCTTTGGCACAGCTTGCAATTTCTGTGCAAGATGAAAAGGAATAGGGAGAACCAATGAGAGACTAGCTGTAGGTGTCTGCACGGGCAAATGTAACGCTCATTGCCCACCAGGAGGAGGAATTAAACAAAGGCTCAGCGTGCCCTGCTGAAACAGATTAGGGCCTTAAGCAATCCTGCGGTTTTGTGCCCAGCTCACAAGAAAGCGAGTTGAAGAAAGGAGCTCAGGGGCACTGTAATTCACAAATCTGCAGAGTTATAAATGACAGCTATCTTCCAAAAGTATATTGAAGTAAGCCTGCGAAGGGGACTTGAAAGTGGGGCAGAATTTCTGGAAAACGATTGCAGGGGTTAGACTGGAATTGCCCTGAAAGCATAGGAAAAGAGGCACAACGTCGACAATGATGCACTTTGCCAAAAAGGGTGTATGCGTTTTTTCCTGAATATATTCAGGAAAAAACGCATACGCCCTTTTTGGCCAACCAAGCAAGCCTGTAAAGGAAATCTGCACTACAATGAAGTCTCACTGCCCCCCGGGCAAAAGGGCCATCTGAATAAAGTGTAAAATCCAGAAAGGTAGGACAGGATATGGAGAACAGGGAGCCTTGTTATACTGATTGGCAGGATGTAAATTGCCAGCAGCCACCCTGGAGAAGTGTATGGTGTTTCCTGAGACACGTAAGAAACAAAGCAACACAGTCTATGGCACTTCCACTTATGGTCTTATAGCTTACGGAAATTAAAATCAAAAACAGACAGCCACCCCAATATTTGGGACGGCTGTGTTCACAAGAAGCTCGTCTACATTATCAGGTAAATATCCCAGAAAGCAAAAAATGGATAAAGAAGTTGTGGCACGTACGTGCAATGCAATATCACTCAGCAATGAAATCTGTGTCACCAGGCCCGTAGCGGCATAGTGAGTGGATGCAGGTACGGTGATTCTACGTGAACTACGTCACACAGAAAAAGAAACATCATAAGATATCACTAATACACGGAATGTAAACTTGACTACACATGAACTGAATTACAAAACAGAACAGGGTCTCAAATTTAGAAAACCAACTAGTGCTTGCTTATGGGGAAAGGTGCCTTGGGGTGCTGCATAAAACCAGAGACTGAAATTAGCACAGATACCTTTCCATAAGCCAAATATGTAATAGACAAGACCTACTCCTTGCTCAACGAAATGGACCCAACACCACATATTCAACGCCTAGGAATATACCTGACTAGGAAGAATCTTAAAACCCATGGATATATATGTCTCCGTAAGAGAATCAAGCGTGTGTACAGCGGCCGAAACGCAGTAGTGAAAATCCGATAAATCCCATTATCAAAATAAATTTCGAAAACAAAACACAAAGACAGTGAAATAGAGAGCAATTCTTAAATAATTCACTCAGGGCATGTGATGCAACCGGGATTTAACACATCTACACCCAGAGCTGGTTGAGACATAAGGCTGGACACTTCAGGCTGATAGCATTGGTGAGTTTCGGTGAGCAAATGCAGACCCTTTGAAGTCATACTGCATGGAACGCATTCCATGGGTCCCAACTCTCCAGGTTCAAGGCATTCTTCCTCCCGCTAAAACATGCATGGGAAACCCAGAGTATCGTCCACCGTGTTATTGGGAAACGATTTAAAATGCATCTCAGTTTTCCTATCCTGGTCCTCGGGTTCACCATTCCAGATGCTTTACTAACACTCTCCCCGCTTGGAGAGTCAGTGCCTTTAAACTCCTCTTTGGCACAGCTTGCAATTTCTGTGCAAGATGAACAGGAATAGGGAGAACCAATGAGAGACTAGCTGTAGGTGTCTGCACGGGCAAATGTAACGCTCATTGCCCACCAGGAAGAGGAATTAAACAAAGGCTCAGTGTGCCCTGCTGGAAACAGATTAGGGCCTGAAGCAATCCTGCGGTTTTGTGCCCAGCTCACAAGAAAGCGAGTTGAAGAAAGGAGCTCAGGGGCACTGTACTTCACAAACCTGCAGAGTTATAAATGAGAGCTATCCTCCAAAAATATATTGAAGTAAGCCTGCGAAGGGGACTTGATAGCGGGGCAGAAATTCAGGAAAACGATTGCAGGGTGTAGACTGGAATTGCCCTGAAAGCATAGGAAAACAGGCACAACGTCGACAATGATGCACTTGGCCAAAAAGGGCGTATTCGTTTTTTCCTGAATATATTCAGGAAAAAACGCATATGCCCTTTTTGGCCAACCAAGCAAGCCTGTAAAGGAAATCTGCACTACAATGAAGTCTCACTGCCCCCCGGGCAAGAGGGCCATCTGAAAAAAGTGTAAAATCCAGAAAGGTAGGACAGGATACGGAGAAGAGGGAGCCTTGTTATGCTGATTGGCAGGATGTAAATTGCCAGCAGCCACCCTGGAGAAGTGAATGGTGTTTCCTGAAACACGTAAGAAATAAAGCAACACAGCCTATGGCAATTGCACTTATGGTCCTATTCCTTAGGGAAATTAAAATCAAAAACAGAGAGCCACCCCAAAGTTTGGGACGGCTGTGTTCCCAAGAAGCTCGTCTACAGTACCAGGTAAATATCCCAGAAAGCAAAAAATGGATAAAGAAGTTGTGGCACGTACGTGCAATGCAATATCACTCAGCAATGAAATCTGTGTCATCAGGCCCGTAGCGGCATAGTGAGTGGATGCAGGTACGGTGATTCTACGTGAACTACGTCACACAGAAAAAGAAACATCATAAGATATCACTAATACACGGAATGTAAACTTGACTACACATGAACTGAATTACAAAACAGAACAGGGTCTCAAATTTAGAAAACCAACTAGTGCTTGCTTATGGGGAAAGGTGCCTTGGGGTGCTGCATAAAACCAGAGACTGAAATTAGCACAGATAACATTCCATAGGCCAAATATGTAATAGACAAGTCCTACTCCTTGCTCAACGAAATGGACCCACACCACATATTCAACGCCTAGGAATATACCTGACTAGGAAGAATCTTAAAACCCATGGATATATATGTCTCCATAAGAGAACCAAGCGTGTGTACAGCGGCCAAAACGCAGCAGTGAAAATCCGATAAATCCCATTATGAAAATAAATTTCGAAAACAAAACACAAAGACAGTGAAATAGAGAGCAATTCTTAAATAATTCACTCAGGGCATGTGATGCAACCGGGATTGACCACATCTACACCCAGAGCTGGTTGAGACATAAGGCTGGACACTTCAGGCTGATAGCATTGGTGAGTTTTGGTGAGCAAATGCAGACCCTTTGAAGTCATACTGCATGGTACCCATTCCATGGGTCCCAACTCTCCAGATTCAAGGGATTCTTCCTCCAGCTAAAACATGCATGGGAAACCCAGAGTATCGTCCACCGTGTGATTGGGAAACGATTTAAAATGCATCTCAGTTTTCGTATCCTGGTCCTCGGGTTCACCATTCCAGATGCTTTACTAACACTCTCCCCGCTGGGAGAGTCAGTGCCTTTAACCTCCTGTTTGGCACAGCTTGCAATTTCTGTGCAAGATGAACAGGAATAGGGAAAACCAATGAGAGACTAGTTATAGGTGTCTGCACGGGCAAATGTAACGCTCATTTCCCACCAGGAAGAGGAATTAACCAAAGGCTCAGTGTGCCCTGCCGGAAACAGATTAGGGCCTGAAGCAATCCTGCGGTTTTGTGCCCAGCTCACAAGAAA
Source organism: Phocoena phocoena (assembly GCF_963924675.1). Classification (NCBI taxonomy): domain Eukaryota; kingdom Metazoa; phylum Chordata; class Mammalia; order Artiodactyla; family Phocoenidae; genus Phocoena; species Phocoena phocoena. Next base: position 168,719 of record NW_027077668.1, read on the forward strand.
GCGAGTTGAAGAAAGGAGCTCAGGGGCACTGTAATTCACAAACCTGCAGAGTTATAAATGACAGCTATCCTCCAAAAATATATTGAAGTAAGCCTGCGAAGGGGACTTGAAAGGGGGGCAGAATTTCTGGAAAACGATTGCACGGGGTAGACTGGAATTGCCCTGAAAGCATAGGAAAAGAGGCAGAACGTCGACAATGATGCACTTGGCCAAAAAGGGCGTATGCGTTTTTTCCTGAATATATTCAGGAAAAAACGCATACGCCCTTTTTGGCCAACCAAGCAAGCCTGTAAAGGAAATCTGCACTACAATGAAGTCTCACTGCCCCCCCCCCCCCCCCGGGCAAAAGGGCCATCTGAAAAAAGTGTAAAATCCAGAAAGGTAGGACAGGATATGGAGAACAGGGAGCCTTGTTATGCTGATTGGCAGGATGTAAATTGCCAACAGCCACCCTGGAGAAGTGTATGGTGTTTCCTGAAACACGTAAAAAATAAAGCAACACAGCCTATGGCAATGGCACTTATGGTCCTATTCTTTAGGGAAATTAAAATCAAAAACAGAGAGCCACCCCAAAGTTTGGGACGGCTGTGTTCCCAAGAAGCTCGTCTACAGTACCAGGTAAATATCCCAGAAAGCAAAAAATGGATAAAGAAGTTGTGGCACGTACGTGCAATGCAGTATTACTCAGCAATGAAATCTGTGTCATCAGGCCCGTAGCGGCATAGTGAGTGGATGCAGGTACGGTGATTCTACGTGAACTACGTCACACAGAAAAAGAAACATCATAAGATATCACTAATACACGGAATGTAAACTTGACTACACATGAACTGAATTACAAAACAGAACAGGGTCTCAAATTTAGAAAACCAACTAGTGCTTGCTTATGGGGAAAGGTGCCTTTGGGTGCTGCATAAAACCAGAGACTGAAATTAGCACAGATAACTTTCCATAAGCCAAATATGTAATAGACAAGACCTACTCCTTGCTCAACGAAATGGACCCAACACCACATAATCAACGCCTAGGAATATACCTGACTAGGAAGAATCTTAAAACCCATGGATATATATGTCTCCGTAAGAGAATCAAGCGTGTGTACTGCGATCGAAACACAGCAGTGAAAATCCGATAAATCCCATTATCAATTTAAATTTCGAAAACAAAACACAAAGACAGTGAAATAGAGAGCAATTCTTAAATAATTCACTCAGGGCATGTGATGCAACCGGGATTGACCACATCTACACCCAGAGCTGGTTGAGACATAAGGCTGGACACTTCAGGCTGATAGCATTGGTGAGTTTCGGTGAGCAAATGCAGACCCTTTGAAGTCATACTGCATGGTACCCATTCCATGGGTCCCAACTCTCCAGGTTCAAGGGATTCTTCCTTCAGCTAAAACATGCATGGGAAACACAGAGTATCGTCCACCGTGTGATGGGGAAACGATTTAAAATGCATCTCAGTTTTCGTATCCTGGTCCTCGGGTTCACCATTCCAGACGCTTTACTAACACTCTCCCCGCTTGGAGAGTCAGTGCCTTTAACCTCCTGTTTGGCACAGCTTGCAATTTCTGTGCAAGATGAACAGGAATAGGGAGAACCAATGAGAGACTAGCTGTAGGTGTCTGCACAGGCAAATGTAACGCCCATTGCCGACCAGGAAGAGGAATTAAACAAAGGCTCAGCATGCCCTGCTGGAAACAGATTAGGGCCTGAAGCAATCCTGCGGTTCTGTGCCCAGCTCACAAGAAAGCGAGTTGAAGAAAGGAACTCAGGGGCACTGTAATTCATAAAGCTGCAGGGTTATAAATGACAGCTATCCTCCAAAAATATATTGAAGTAAGCCTGCGAAGGGGACTTTAAAGCGGGGCAGAATTTCAGGAAAACGATTGCAGGGGGTAGACTGGAATTGCCCTGAAAGCATAGGAAAAGAGGCAGAACGTCGACAATGATGCACTTGGCCAAAAAGGGCGTATGCGTTTTTTCCTGAATATATTCAGGAAAAAATGCATACGCACTTTTTGGCCAACCAAGCAAGCCTGTAAAGGAATCTGCACTACAATGATGTCTCACTGCCCCCCTGGCAAATAGGCCATCTGAAAATAGTGGAAAATCCAGAAAGGTATGGCAGGATATGGAGAACAGTGAGGCTTTTTATGCCGATTGGCAGGATGTAAATTGCCAACAGCCACCCTGGAGAAGTGTATGGTGTTTCCGGAAACACGTAAAAAATAAAGCAACACAGCGTATGGCACTTGCACTTATGGTCCTATAGCTTAGGGAAATTAAAATCAAAAACAGACAGCCACCCCAATATTTGGGACGGCTGTGTTCACAGGAAGCTCGTCTACAGTATCAGTTAAATATCCCAGAAAGCAAAAAATGGATAAAGAAGTTGTGGCACGTACGTACAATGCAATATCACTCAGCAATGAAATCTGTGTCATCAGGCCCGTAGCGGCATAGTGAGTGGATGCAGATACGGTGATTCTACGTGAGCTACGTCACACAGAAAAAGAAACATCATAAGATATCACTAATACACGGAATGTAAACTTGACTACACATTAACTGAATTACAAAACAGAACAGGGTCTCAAATTTAGAAAACCAACTAGTGCTTGCTTATGGGGAAAGGTGCGTTGGGGTGCTGCATACAACCAGAGACTGAAATTAGCACAGATAATTTTCCATAAGCCAAATATGTAATAGACAAGACCTACTCCTTGCTCAACGAAATGGACCCAACACCACATATTCAACGCCTAGGAATATACCTGACTAGGAAGAATCTTAAAACCCATGGATATATATGTCTCCGTAAGAGAATCAAGCGTGTGTACAGCGGCCGAAATGCAGCAGTGAAAATCCAATAAATCCCATTATCAAAATAAATTTCGAAAACAAAACACAAAGACAGTGAAATAGAGAGCAATTCTTAAATAATTCACTCAGGGCATGTGATGCAACCGGGATTGACCACATCTACACCCAGAGCTGGTTGAGACATAAGCCTGGACACTTCAGGCTGATAGCATTGGTGAGTTTCGGTGAGCAAATGCAGACCCTTTGAAGTCATACTGCATGGTACCCATTCCATGGGTCCCAACTCTCCAGGTTCAAGCGATTCTTCCTCCAGCTAAAACATGCATGGGAAACCCAGAGTATCGTGCACCGTGTGATTGGGAAATGATTTAAAATGCATCGCAGTTTTCGTATCCTGGTCCTCGGGTTCACCATTCCAGATGCTTTACTAACACTCTCCCCGCTTAGAGAGTCAGTGCCTTTAACCTCCTCTTTGGCACAGCTTGCAATTTCTGTGCAAGATGAACAGGAATAGGGAGAACCAATGAGAGACTAGCTGTAGGTGTCTGCACGGGCAAATGTAATGCTCATTGCCCACCAGGAAGAGGAATTAAACAAAGGCTCAGCGTGCCATGCTGAAAACAGATTAGGGCCTGAAGCAATCCTGCGGTTTTGTGCCCAGCTCACAAGAAAGCGAGTTGAAGAAAGGAGCTCAGGGGCACTGTAATTCACAAAGCTGCAGAGTTATAAATGACAGCTATCCTCCAAAAATATATTGAAGTAAGCCTGCGTAGGGGACTTGAAAGCGGGGCAGAATTTCAGGAAAACGATTACAGGGGGTAGACTGGAATTGCCCTGAAAGCATAGGAAAAGAGGCAGAACGTCGACAATGATGCACTTGGCAAAAAGGGCGTATGCGTTTTTTCCTGAATATATTCAAGAAAAAATGCATACGCACTTTTTGGCCAACCAAGCATGCCTGTAAAGGAAATCTGCACTACAATGAAGTCTCACTGCCCCCCTGGCAAATGGGCCATCTGAAAATAGTGGAAAATCCAGAAAGGTATGGCAGGATATGGAGAACAGTGAGGCTTGTTATGCCGATTGGCAGGATGTAAATTGCCAACAGCCACCCTGGAGAAGTGTATGGTGTTTCCGGAAACACATAAGAAATAAAGCAACACAGCGTATGGCACTTGCACTTATGGTCCTATAGCTTAGGGAAATTAAAATCAAAAACAGACAGCCACCCCAATGTTTGGGACGGCTGTGTTCACAGGAAGCTCGTCTACAGTACCAGGTAAATATCCCAGAAAGCAAAAAATGGATAAAGAAGTTGTGGAACGTACGTACAATGCAATATCACTCAGCAATGAAATCTGTGTCATCAGGCCCGTAGCGGTTAGTGAGTGGATGCATGTACGGTGATTCTACGTGAACTACGTCACACAGAAATAGAAACATCATAAGATATCACTGATACACGGAATGTAAACTTGACTACACATGAACTGAATTACAAAACAGAACAGGGTCTCAAATTTAGAAAACCAACTAGTGCTTGCTTATGGGGAAAGGTGCCTTGGGGTGCTGCATAAAACCAGAGACTGAAATTAGCACGGAAAACTTTCCATAAGCCAAATATATAATAGACAAGACCTACTCCTTGCTCAAAGAAACAGACCCAACACCACATGTTCAATGCCTAGGAATATACATGACTAAGAAGAATCTTAAAACCCA
>NW_027077669.1:0-76000 GCF_963924675.1 Phocoena phocoena
GTAGGGTCCGCGGTAGGGATCAGGCTGCGTTTAGGGTACCGTTACGGTAGCCGTCAGTGTACGAATGAGTACTAGGGTACAGGTGGTGCTAAGGGTAAGGCTTAGGATTAGGCTGAGGGAACGGATACGCCGTAGGGTACGACAACAGGTCAGTGTACGGGTGAGGATGACGGGACGGGTCAGGACAAGTTGAGGGGACGGCTGAGGCCGAGCGTAGGGGTTAGCGTAAGGTTTGGGCGGGGGGGGGCGGCCCTTTGCTGAACATGCAAAGAAAGAACACATGGAAATGACAGTCTTTGGGCCTCCTGTTCTGTTCAAGGTGTTTGACCAGAGTGCACTTTCAACTGAAGCTAAAGAGGAAACGTCCAAACGGTCTCCTAATGCCCGGAGGGCCCACCTGAAAACAAACAGGAGGCAATTTCCCTTACCTGTGCGGAAGTGCAGAGGTGAATCTCTCTCTATGTCCAGGTAGGTCCTAGGCTGGATCCCGGAGCGCTTTGAACACACACACACGATCTGCTTGGAAACAGAAAGGTTTCCTTTTTCTTTTCTGGTCGGCGACCGAGAGAACTACAGAATTCTCTGTAGGCATGACGCACCGAGGGGCTCTAGGCCCACTCTCCCTTTCCGAAGAACCACAGGCCGCACCTCACTCTGAAACACACTGAAGCAGCCGTTTGGTACAATGGGACCCTGGCTCCTGGACACAATGAATTGAGCCAGAGCAGGACCCCAGCCTGAAATGGACTCGCTCTGAATCCCACGAAGGGACTTCTCGGTCCAATTTGAATGCATCGAAACACACGCACGCACACAAACAAACTCTCCTTCTTCCGATACCTGCCTGAATGGATCTTAGAATAGTGCTGCGAAACGGTGGCTTTGCAATTTGGCAAGTAGTATCCAGAGCCTGAAGAAACCAGGACGGGTCAGTGTCGTCAGTGTACGTGTTAGGATTAACGGACGGCGACGGTGTAGGCTGAGCGTACGTGTTGATGAGGGTCCGGGCTAGGGTAAGACAACGGTTTCGGCTTAGGGCAAGGATAGGGTTAGGGTTAAGGTTACGAAACGGGTAGAGGTTAGGGTACCAGAATGCGTTAGCCTTAGGGTACGTGTTAGGGAACAGGTCCGGTCGCGTCGCTTAAGGGTTATGGTTAGGGTATGGGTTAGGATTACTTTACGGATCAGGGAAAGGGTTAGCTTTAGGGAACGGGCACGGTGCAGTGTACAGTGTAGGGGACAACAAGGGATTTGGGCGAGGGTACGTGTGTGTTAGGGTACGGGGTAGTATTAATATATTGGTTAGGATTAGGATACAGCTTAGGGTGAGGACTAGGGTCAGGGTAAAGGTTAGGTTGAGGGGTACGGGCGAGGGTACGACACGGGGTATGCGTTAGGTCCGGCTTAGCTTTAGGGTACGAGTACGGCTTAGGATAACGTTTAGGGTTAGGGTTCCGGTTAGGGAATGGGTACGCTTCAAGGTACAGATTAGGGTATGGCTTAGTGTACTGCTCACGACTAGGATACAAGTTAGGGTAAGGGTTAGGGTTAGTGAGAGGGAATGGGTATCGTTGAGGGTCCGGGCATGGGTTAGGGTACGCGTACGGATAAGGGTCCAGTTTGGGTAAAGGGAAGGGTACGTGTTAGGGTCCGCTTGGGGTGAGGGTTACGGTCAGGTTTAGGGAAAGGGCAGAGCGGAGGATCCAGGTGAGTGTAGGACACGGGTCTGGGGTGGCGTATGTGTTAGGGTCCACTTTGGGTAAGGGTAAGGGTAAGGGTTCTGGTCAGCATTAGGGAATGGGCAGGGTGGACTGGGCAGAGCGGAGGCTACAGGGGAGTGTACGACACGGGTAAGGGTAAGGGTTGCAGTCAGGATGAGGGAATGAGCGGAGCGGAGGCTACAGGTGAGTGCACGACACGGGGCAGGGTCGGCGTATGTGTTAGGGTCCAGAGGGGGTAAGGGTACGTGTTAGGATCCACTTTGGGTAAGGGTAAGGGTAAGGGTTCTGGTCAGCATTAGGGAATGGGCGGAGCGGAGGATCCAGCTGAGTGTAGGACACGGGTCTGGGGTGGCGTATGTGTTAGGGTCCAGAGGGGGTAAGGGTACGTGTTAGGATCCACTTTGGGTAATGTAAGGGTTCTGGTCAGGATTAGGGAATGGGCAGGGTGGACTGGGCAGAGCGGAGGCTACAGGGGAGTGCACCACACGGGGCAGGGTCGGCGTATGTGTTAGGGTCCAGAGGGGGTAAGGGTACGTGTTAGGGTCCACTTTGGGTAAGGGTAAGGGTAAGGGTTCTGGTCAGCATTAGGGAATGGGCGGAGCGGAGGATCCAGCTGAGTGTACAGCATGGATCAGGGGTGGCGTATGTGTTAGGGTCCAGAGGGGGTAAGGGTTATGGTCAGGTTTAGGGAAAGGGCAGAGTGGAGTGGGCAGAGCGGAGGATCCAGGTGAGTGTAGGACACGGGTCTGGGGTGGCGTATGTGTTAGGGTCCAGAGGGGGTAAGGGTGTGTGTTAGGGTCCACTTTGGGTAAGGGTAAGGGTTCTGGTCAGGATTAGGGAATGGGCAGGGTGGACTGGGCAGAGCGGAGGCTACAGGGGAGTGTACGACACGGGTAAGGGTAAGGGTTGCAGTCAGGATGAGGGAATGAGCGGAGCGGAGGCTACAGGTGAGTGCACGACACGGGGCAGGGTCGGCGTATGTGTTAGGGTCCACTTTGGGTAAGGGTAAGGGTAAGGGTTCTGGTCAGCATTAGGGAATGGGCAGGGTGGACTGGGCAGAGCGGAGGCTACAGGTGAGTGCACGACACGGGGCAGGGTCGGCGTATGTGTTAGGGTCCAGAGGGGGTAAGGGTATGTGTTAGGGTCCACTTTGGGTAAGGGTAAGGGTTCTGGTCAGGATTAGGGAATGGGCAGGGTGGACTGGGCAGAGCGGAGGCTACAGGGGAGTGTACGACACGGGTAAGGGTAAGGGTTGCAGTCAGGATGAGGGAATGAGCGGAGCGGAGGCTACAGGTGAGTGCACGACACGGGGCAGGGTCGGCGTATGTGTTAGGGTCCAGAGGGGGTAAGGGTACGTGTTAGGGTCCACTTTGGGTAAGGGTAAGGGTAAGGGTTCTGGTCAGCATTAGGGAATGGGCGGAGCGGAGGATCCAGGTGAGTGTAGGACACGGGTCTGGGGTGGCGTATGTGTTAGGGTCCAGAGGGGGTAAGGGTGTGTGTTAGGGTCCACTTTGGGTAAGGGTAAGGGTTCTGGTCAGGATTAGGGAATGGGCAGGGTGGACTGGGCAGAGCGGAGGCTACAGGGGAGTGCACGACACGGGGCAGGGTCGGCGTATGTGTTAGGGTCCAGAGGGGGTAAGGGTACGTGTTAGGGTCCACTTTGGGTAAGGGTAAGGGTAAGGGTTCTGGTCAGCATTAGGGAATGGGCAGGGTGGAGTGGGCAGAGCGGAGGATCCAGGTGAGTGTAGGACACGGGTCTGGGGTGGCGTATGTGTTAGGGTCCAGAGGGGGTAAGGGTACGTGTTAGGGTCCACTTTGGGTAAGGGTAAGGGTTCTGGTCAGGATTAGGGAATGGGCAGGGTGGACTGGGCAGAGCGGAGGCTACAGGGGAGTGCACGACACGGGGCAGGGTCGGCGTATGTGTTAGGGTCCAGAGGGGGTAAGGGTACGTGTTAGGGTCCACTTTGGGTAAGGGTAAGGGTTCTGGTCAGCATTAGGGAATGGGCAGGGTGGAGTGGGCAGAGCGGAGGATACAGGTGAGTGTAGGACACGGGTCTGGGGTGGCGTATGTGTTAGGGTCCAGAGGGGGTAAGGGTACGTGTTAGGGTGCACTTTGGGTAAGGGTAAGGGTTCTGGTCAGGATTAGGGAATGGGCAGGGTGGACTGGGCAGAGCGGAGGCTACAGGGGAGTGCACGACACGGGGCAGGGTCGGCGTATGTGTTAGGGTCCAGAGGGGGTAAGGGTACGTGTTAGGGTCCACTTTGGGTAAGGGTAAGGGTAAGGGTTCTGGTCAGCATTAGGGAATGGGCGGAGCGGAGGATCCAGGTGAGTGTAGGACACGGGTCTGGGGTGGCGTATGTGTTAGGGTCCAGAGGGGGTAAGGGTACGTGTTAGGATCCACTTTGGGTAATGTAAGGGTTCTGGTCAGCATTAGGGAATGGGCGGAGCGGAGGATCCAGGTGAGTGTAGGACACGGGTCTGGGTTGGCGTATGTGTTAGGGTCCAGAGGGGGTAAGGGTACGTGTTAGGGTCCACTTTGGGTAAGGGTAAGGGTAAGGGTTCTGGTCAGCATTAGGGAATGGGCGGAGCGGAGGATCCAGCTGAGTGTACAGCATGGATCAGGGGTGGCGTATGTGTTAGGGTCCAGAGGGGGTAAGGGTTATGGTCAGGTTTAGGGAAAGGGCAGAGTGGAGTGGGCAGAGCGGAGGATCCAGGTGAGTGTAGGACACGGGTCTGGGGTGGCGTATGTGTTAGGGTCCAGAGGGGGTAAGGGTGTGTGTTAGGGTCCACTTTGGGTAAGGGTAAGGGTTCTGCTCAGGATTAGGGAATGGGCAGGGTGGACTGGGCAGAGCGGAGGCTACAGGGGAGTGTACGACACGGGTAAGGGTAAGGGTTGCAGTCAGGATGAGGGAATGAGCGGAGCGGAGGCTACAGGTGAGTGCACGACACGGGGCAGGGTCGGCGTATGTGTTAGGGTCCAGAGGGGGTAAGGGTACGTGTTAGGGTCCACTTTGGGTAAGGGTAAGGGTTCTGGTCAGCATTAGGGAATGGGCAGGGTGGAGTGGGCAGAGCGGAGGATCCAGGTGAGTGTAGGACACGGGTCTGGGGTGGCGTATGTGTTAGGGTCCAGAGGGGGTAAGGGTACGTGTTAGGGTGCACTTTGGGTAAGGGTAAGGGTTCTGGTCAGGATTAGGGAATGGGCAGGGTGGACTGGGCAGAGCGGAGGCTACAGGGGAGTGCACGACACGGGGCAGGGTCGGCGTATGTGTTAGGGTCCAGAGGGGGTAAGGGTACGTGTTAGGGTCCACTTTGGGTAAGGGTAAGGGTAAGGGTTCTGGTCAGCATTAGGGAATGGGCGCAGCGGAGGATCCAGGTGAGTGTAGGACACGGGTCTGGGGTGGCGTATGTGTTAGGGTCCAGAGGGGGTAAGGGTGTGTGTTAGGGTCCACTTTGGGTAAGGGTAAGGGTTCTGGTCAGGATTAGGGAATGGGCAGGGTGGACTGGGCAGAGCGGAGGCTACAGGGGAGTGTACGACACGGGTAAGGGTAAGGGTTGCAGTCAGGATGAGGGAATGAGCGGAGCGGAGGCTACAGGTGAGTGCACGACACGGGGCAGGGTCGGCGTATGTGTTAGGGTCCAGAGGGGGTAAGGGTACGTGTTAGGATCCACTTTGGGTAATGTAAGGGTTCTGGTCAGCATTAGGGAATGGGCAGGGTGGACTGGGCAGAGCGGAGGCTACAGGGGAGTGCACGACACGGGGCAGGGTCGGCGTATGTGTTAGGGTCCAGAGGGGGTAAGGGTACGTGTTAGGGTCCACTTTGGGTAAGGGTAAGGGTAAGGGTTCTGGTCAGCATTAGGGAATGGGCAGGGTGGAGTGGGCAGAGCGGAGGATCCAGGTGAGTGTAGGACACGGGTCTGGGGTGGCGTATGTATTAGGGTCCAGAGGGGGTAAGGGTACGTGTTAGGGTGCACTTTGGGTAAGGGTAAGGGTTCTGGTCAGGATTAGGGAATGGGCAGGGTGGACTGGGCAGAGCGGAGGCTACAGGGGAGTGCACGACACGGGGCAGGGTCGGCGTATGTGTTAGGGTCCAGAGGGGGTAAGGGTACGTGTTAGGGTCCACTTTGGGTAAGGGTAAGGGTTCTGGTCAGCATTAGGGAATGGGCAGGGTGGAGTGGGCAGAGCGGAGGATCCAGGTGAGTGTAGGACACGGGTCTGGGGTGGCGTATGTGTTAGGGTCCAGAGGGGGTAAGGGTACGTGTTAGGGTGCACTTTGGGTAAGGGTAAGGGTTCTGGTCAGGATTAGGGAATGGGCAGGGTGGACTGGGCAGAGCGGAGGCTACAGGGGAGTGCACGACACGGGGCAGGGTCGGCGTATGTGTTAGGGTCCAGAGGGGGTAAGGGTACGTGTTAGGGTCCACTTTGGGTAAGGGTAAGGGTAAGGGTTCTGGTCAGCATTAGGGAATGGGCGCAGCGGAGGATCCAGGTGAGTGTAGGACACGGGTCTGGGGTGGCGTATGTGTTAGGGTCCAGAGGGGGTAAGGGTTACGGTCAGGAGTAGGGAATGGGCAGAGTGGAGTGGGCAGAGCGGAGCATAGACTTGAGTGCACGACACGGGGCAGGGTCGGCGTACGTGTTCGCGTCCGGGTTCGTCTTGGCGTGCGGTTTAGGTTTAGTGCACGGGCGAGGGTTAGGAATCGGGTACGGTTGAGGTACGCTGTAGGGTCCGCGGTAGGGATCAGGCTGCGTTTAGGGTACCGTTACGGTAGCCGTCAGTGTACGAATGAGTACTAGGGTACAGGTGGTGCTAAGGGTAAGGCTTAGGATTAGGCTGAGGGAACGGATACGCCGTAGGGTACGACAACAGGTCAGTGTACGGGTGAGGATGACGGGACGGGTCAGGACAAGTTGAGGGGACGGCTGAGGCCGAGCGTAGGGGTTAGCGTAAGGTTTGGGCGGGGGGGGGCGGCCCTTTGCTGAACATGCAAAGAAAGAACACATGGAAATGACAGTCTTTGGGCCTCCTGTTCTGTTCAAGGTGTTTGACCAGAGTGCACTTTCAACTGAAGCTAAAGAGGAAACGTCCAAACGGTCTCCTAATGCCCGGAGGGCCCACCTGAAAACAAACAGGAGGCAATTTCCCTTACCTGTGCGGAAGTGCAGAGGTGAATCTCTCTCTATGTCCAGGTAGGTCCTAGGCTGGATCCCGGAGCGCTTTGAACACACACACACGATCTGCTTGGAAACAGAAAGGTTTCCTTTTTCTTTTCTGGTCGGCGACCGAGAGAACTACAGAATTCTCTGTAGGCATGACGCACCGAGGGGCTCTAGGCCCACTCTCCCTTTCCGAAGAACCACAGGCCGCACCTCACTCTGAAACACACTGAAGCAGCCGTTTGGTACAATGGGACCCTGGCTCCTGGACACAATGAATTGAGCCAGAGCAGGACCCCAGCCTGAAATGGACTCGCTCTGAATCCCACGAAGGGACTTCTCGGTCCAATTTGAATGCATCGAAACACACGCACGCACACAAACAAACTCTCCTTCTTCCGATACCTGCCTGAATGGATCTTAGAATAGTGCTGCGAAACGGTGGCTTTGCAATTTGGCAAGTAGTATCCAGAGCCTGAAGAAACCAGGACGGGTCAGTGTCGTCAGTGTACGTGTTAGGATTAACGGACGGCGACGGTGTAGGCTGAGCGTACGTGTTGATGAGGGTCCGGGCTAGGGTAAGACAACGGTTTCGGCTTAGGGCAAGGATAGGGTTAGGGTTAAGGTTACGAAACGGGTAGAGGTTAGGGTACCAGAATGCGTTAGCCTTAGGGTACGTGTTAGGGAACAGGTCCGGTCGCGTCGCTTAAGGGTTATGGTTAGGGTATGGGTTAGGATTACTTTACGGATCAGGGAAAGGGTTAGCTTTAGGGAACGGGCACGGTGCAGTGTACAGTGTAGGGGACAACAAGGGATTTGGGCGAGGGTACGTGTGTGTTAGGGTACGGGGTAGTATTAATATATTGGTTAGGATTAGGATACAGCTTAGGGTGAGGACTAGGGTCAGGGTAAAGGTTAGGTTGAGGGGTACGGGCGAGGGTACGACACGGGGTATGCGTTAGGTCCGGCTTAGCTTTAGGGTACGAGTACGGCTTAGGATAACGTTTAGGGTTAGGGTTCCGGTTAGGGAATGGGTACGCTTCAAGGTACAGATTAGGGTATGGCTTAGTGTACTGCTCACGACTAGGATACAAGTTAGGGTAAGGGTTAGGGTTAGTGAGAGGGAATGGGTATCGTTGAGGGTCCGGGCATGGGTTAGGGTACGCGTACGGATAAGGGTCCAGTTTGGGTAAAGGGAAGGGTACGTGTTAGGGTCCGCTTGGGGTGAGGGTTACGGTCAGGTTTAGGGAAAGGGCAGAGCGGAGGATCCAGGTGAGTGTAGGACACGGGTCTGGGGTGGCGTATGTGTTAGGGTCCACTTTGGGTAAGGGTAAGGGTAAGGGTTCTGGTCAGCATTAGGGAATGGGCAGGGTGGACTGGGCAGAGCGGAGGCTACAGGGGAGTGTACGACACGGGTAAGGGTAAGGGTTGCAGTCAGGATGAGGGAATGAGCGGAGCGGAGGCTACAGGTGAGTGCACGACACGGGGCAGGGTCGGCGTATGTGTTAGGGTCCAGAGGGGGTAAGGGTACGTGTTAGGATCCACTTTGGGTAAGGGTAAGGGTAAGGGTTCTGGTCAGCATTAGGGAATGGGCGGAGCGGAGGATCCAGCTGAGTGTAGGACACGGGTCTGGGGTGGCGTATGTGTTAGGGTCCAGAGGGGGTAAGGGTACGTGTTAGGATCCACTTTGGGTAATGTAAGGGTTCTGGTCAGGATTAGGGAATGGGCAGGGTGGACTGGGCAGAGCGGAGGCTACAGGGGAGTGCACCACACGGGGCAGGGTCGGCGTATGTGTTAGGGTCCAGAGGGGGTAAGGGTACGTGTTAGGGTCCACTTTGGGTAAGGGTAAGGGTAAGGGTTCTGGTCAGCATTAGGGAATGGGCGGAGCGGAGGATCCAGCTGAGTGTACAGCATGGATCAGGGGTGGCGTATGTGTTAGGGTCCAGAGGGGGTAAGGGTTATGGTCAGGTTTAGGGAAAGGGCAGAGTGGAGTGGGCAGAGCGGAGGATCCAGGTGAGTGTAGGACACGGGTCTGGGGTGGCGTATGTGTTAGGGTCCAGAGGGGGTAAGGGTGTGTGTTAGGGTCCACTTTGGGTAAGGGTAAGGGTTCTGGTCAGGATTAGGGAATGGGCAGGGTGGACTGGGCAGAGCGGAGGCTACAGGGGAGTGTACGACACGGGTAAGGGTAAGGGTTGCAGTCAGGATGAGGGAATGAGCGGAGCGGAGGCTACAGGTGAGTGCACGACACGGGGCAGGGTCGGCGTATGTGTTAGGGTCCACTTTGGGTAAGGGTAAGGGTAAGGGTTCTGGTCAGCATTAGGGAATGGGCAGGGTGGACTGGGCAGAGCGGAGGCTACAGGTGAGTGCACGACACGGGGCAGGGTCGGCGTATGTGTTAGGGTCCAGAGGGGGTAAGGGTATGTGTTAGGGTCCACTTTGGGTAAGGGTAAGGGTTCTGGTCAGGATTAGGGAATGGGCAGGGTGGACTGGGCAGAGCGGAGGCTACAGGGGAGTGTACGACACGGGTAAGGGTAAGGGTTGCAGTCAGGATGAGGGAATGAGCGGAGCGGAGGCTACAGGTGAGTGCACGACACGGGGCAGGGTCGGCGTATGTGTTAGGGTCCAGAGGGGGTAAGGGTACGTGTTAGGGTCCACTTTGGGTAAGGGTAAGGGTAAGGGTTCTGGTCAGCATTAGGGAATGGGCGGAGCGGAGGATCCAGGTGAGTGTAGGACACGGGTCTGGGGTGGCGTATGTGTTAGGGTCCAGAGGGGGTAAGGGTGTGTGTTAGGGTCCACTTTGGGTAAGGGTAAGGGTTCTGGTCAGGATTAGGGAATGGGCAGGGTGGACTGGGCAGAGCGGAGGCTACAGGGGAGTGCACGACACGGGGCAGGGTCGGCGTATGTGTTAGGGTCCAGAGGGGGTAAGGGTACGTGTTAGGGTCCACTTTGGGTAAGGGTAAGGGTAAGGGTTCTGGTCAGCATTAGGGAATGGGCAGGGTGGAGTGGGCAGAGCGGAGGATCCAGGTGAGTGTAGGACACGGGTCTGGGGTGGCGTATGTGTTAGGGTCCAGAGGGGGTAAGGGTACGTGTTAGGGTCCACTTTGGGTAAGGGTAAGGGTTCTGGTCAGGATTAGGGAATGGGCAGGGTGGACTGGGCAGAGCGGAGGCTACAGGGGAGTGCACGACACGGGGCAGGGTCGGCGTATGTGTTAGGGTCCAGAGGGGGTAAGGGTACGTGTTAGGGTCCACTTTGGGTAAGGGTAAGGGTTCTGGTCAGCATTAGGGAATGGGCAGGGTGGAGTGGGCAGAGCGGAGGATACAGGTGAGTGTAGGACACGGGTCTGGGGTGGCGTATGTGTTAGGGTCCAGAGGGGGTAAGGGTACGTGTTAGGGTGCACTTTGGGTAAGGGTAAGGGTTCTGGTCAGGATTAGGGAATGGGCAGGGTGGACTGGGCAGAGCGGAGGCTACAGGGGAGTGCACGACACGGGGCAGGGTCGGCGTATGTGTTAGGGTCCAGAGGGGGTAAGGGTACGTGTTAGGGTCCACTTTGGGTAAGGGTAAGGGTAAGGGTTCTGGTCAGCATTAGGGAATGGGCGGAGCGGAGGATCCAGGTGAGTGTAGGACACGGGTCTGGGGTGGCGTATGTGTTAGGGTCCAGAGGGGGTAAGGGTACGTGTTAGGATCCACTTTGGGTAATGTAAGGGTTCTGGTCAGCATTAGGGAATGGGCGGAGCGGAGGATCCAGGTGAGTGTAGGACACGGGTCTGGGTTGGCGTATGTGTTAGGGTCCAGAGGGGGTAAGGGTACGTGTTAGGGTCCACTTTGGGTAAGGGTAAGGGTAAGGGTTCTGGTCAGCATTAGGGAATGGGCGGAGCGGAGGATCCAGCTGAGTGTACAGCATGGATCAGGGGTGGCGTATGTGTTAGGGTCCAGAGGGGGTAAGGGTTATGGTCAGGTTTAGGGAAAGGGCAGAGTGGAGTGGGCAGAGCGGAGGATCCAGGTGAGTGTAGGACACGGGTCTGGGGTGGCGTATGTGTTAGGGTCCAGAGGGGGTAAGGGTGTGTGTTAGGGTCCACTTTGGGTAAGGGTAAGGGTTCTGCTCAGGATTAGGGAATGGGCAGGGTGGACTGGGCAGAGCGGAGGCTACAGGGGAGTGTACGACACGGGTAAGGGTAAGGGTTGCAGTCAGGATGAGGGAATGAGCGGAGCGGAGGCTACAGGTGAGTGCACGACACGGGGCAGGGTCGGCGTATGTGTTAGGGTCCAGAGGGGGTAAGGGTACGTGTTAGGGTCCACTTTGGGTAAGGGTAAGGGTTCTGGTCAGCATTAGGGAATGGGCAGGGTGGAGTGGGCAGAGCGGAGGATCCAGGTGAGTGTAGGACACGGGTCTGGGGTGGCGTATGTGTTAGGGTCCAGAGGGGGTAAGGGTACGTGTTAGGGTGCACTTTGGGTAAGGGTAAGGGTTCTGGTCAGGATTAGGGAATGGGCAGGGTGGACTGGGCAGAGCGGAGGCTACAGGGGAGTGCACGACACGGGGCAGGGTCGGCGTATGTGTTAGGGTCCAGAGGGGGTAAGGGTACGTGTTAGGGTCCACTTTGGGTAAGGGTAAGGGTAAGGGTTCTGGTCAGCATTAGGGAATGGGCGCAGCGGAGGATCCAGGTGAGTGTAGGACACGGGTCTGGGGTGGCGTATGTGTTAGGGTCCAGAGGGGGTAAGGGTGTGTGTTAGGGTCCACTTTGGGTAAGGGTAAGGGTTCTGGTCAGGATTAGGGAATGGGCAGGGTGGACTGGGCAGAGCGGAGGCTACAGGGGAGTGTACGACACGGGTAAGGGTAAGGGTTGCAGTCAGGATGAGGGAATGAGCGGAGCGGAGGCTACAGGTGAGTGCACGACACGGGGCAGGGTCGGCGTATGTGTTAGGGTCCAGAGGGGGTAAGGGTACGTGTTAGGATCCACTTTGGGTAATGTAAGGGTTCTGGTCAGCATTAGGGAATGGGCAGGGTGGACTGGGCAGAGCGGAGGCTACAGGGGAGTGCACGACACGGGGCAGGGTCGGCGTATGTGTTAGGGTCCAGAGGGGGTAAGGGTACGTGTTAGGGTCCACTTTGGGTAAGGGTAAGGGTAAGGGTTCTGGTCAGCATTAGGGAATGGGCAGGGTGGAGTGGGCAGAGCGGAGGATCCAGGTGAGTGTAGGACACGGGTCTGGGGTGGCGTATGTATTAGGGTCCAGAGGGGGTAAGGGTACGTGTTAGGGTGCACTTTGGGTAAGGGTAAGGGTTCTGGTCAGGATTAGGGAATGGGCAGGGTGGACTGGGCAGAGCGGAGGCTACAGGGGAGTGCACGACACGGGGCAGGGTCGGCGTATGTGTTAGGGTCCAGAGGGGGTAAGGGTACGTGTTAGGGTCCACTTTGGGTAAGGGTAAGGGTTCTGGTCAGCATTAGGGAATGGGCAGGGTGGAGTGGGCAGAGCGGAGGATCCAGGTGAGTGTAGGACACGGGTCTGGGGTGGCGTATGTATTAGGGTCCAGAGGGGGTAAGGGTACGTGTTAGGGTGCACTTTGGGTAAGGGTAAGGGTTCTGGTCAGGATTAGGGAATGGGCAGGGTGGACTGGGCAGAGCGGAGGCTACAGGGGAGTGCACGACACGGGGCAGGGTCGGCGTATGTGTTAGGGTCCAGAGGGGGTAAGGGTACGTGTTAGGGTGCACTTTGGGTAAGGGTAAGGGTTCTGGTCAGCATTAGGGAATGGGCAGGGTGGAGTGGGCAGAGCGGAGGATCCAGGTGAGTGTAGGACACGGGTCTGGGGTGGCGTATGTGTTAGGGTCCAGAGGGGGTAAGGGTACGTGTTAGGGTGCACTTTGGGTAAGGGTAAGGGTTCTGGTCAGGATTAGGGAATGGGCAGGGTGGACTGGGCAGAGCGGAGGCTACAGGGGAGTGCACGACACGGGGCAGGGTCGGCGTATGTGTTAGGGTCCAGAGGGGGTAAGGGTACGTGTTAGGGTCCACTTTGGGTAAGGGTAAGGGTAAGGGTTCTGGTCAGCATTAGGGAATGGGCGCAGCGGAGGATCCAGGTGAGTGTAGGACACGGGTCTGGGGTGGCGTATGTGTTAGGGTCCAGAGGGGGTAAGGGTTACGGTCAGGAGTAGGGAATGGGCAGAGTGGAGTGGGCAGAGCGGAGCATAGACTTGAGTGCACGACACGGGGCAGGGTCGGCGTACGTGTTCGCGTCCGGGTTCGTCTTGGCGTGCGGTTTAGGTTTAGTGCACGGGCGAGGGTTAGGAATCGGGTACGGTTGAGGTACGCTGTAGGGTCCGCGGTAGGGATCAGGCTGCGTTTAGGGTACCGTTACGGTAGCCGTCAGTGTACGAATGAGTACTAGGGTACAGGTGGTGCTAAGGGTAAGGCTTAGGATTAGGCTGAGGGAACGGATACGCCGTAGGGTACGACAACAGGTCAGTGTACGGGTGAGGATGACGGGACGGGTCAGGACAAGTTGAGGGGACGGCTGAGGCCGAGCGTAGGGGTTAGCGTAAGGTTTGGGCGGGGGGGGGCGGCCCTTTGCTGAACATGCAAAGAAAGAACACATGGAAATGACAGTCTTTGGGCCTCCTGTTCTGTTCAAGGTGTTTGACCAGAGTGCACTTTCAACTGAAGCTAAAGAGGAAACGTCCAAACGGTCTCCTAATGCCCGGAGGGCCCACCTGAAAACAAACAGGAGGCAATTTCCCTTACCTGTGCGGAAGTGCAGAGGTGAATCTCTCTCTATGTCCAGGTAGGTCCTAGGCTGGATCCCGGAGCGCTTTGAACACACACACACGATCTGCTTGGAAACAGAAAGGTTTCCTTTTTCTTTTCTGGTCGGCGACCGAGAGAACTACAGAATTCTCTGTAGGCATGACGCACCGAGGGGCTCTAGGCCCACTCTCCCTTTCCGAAGAACCACAGGCCGCACCTCACTCTGAAACACACTGAAGCAGCCGTTTGGTACAATGGGACCCTGGCTCCTGGACACAATGAATTGAGCCAGAGCAGGACCCCAGCCTGAAATGGACTCGCTCTGAATCCCACGAAGGGACTTCTCGGTCCAATTTGAATGCATCGAAACACACGCACGCACACAAACAAACTCTCCTTCTTCCGATACCTGCCTGAATGGATCTTAGAATAGTGCTGCGAAACGGTGGCTTTGCAATTTGGCAAGTAGTATCCAGAGCCTGAAGAAACCAGGACGGGTCAGTGTCGTCAGTGTACGTGTTAGGATTAACGGACGGCGACGGTGTAGGCTGAGCGTACGTGTTGATGAGGGTCCGGGCTAGGGTAAGACAACGGTTTCGGCTTAGGGCAAGGATAGGGTTAGGGTTAAGGTTACGAAACGGGTAGAGGTTAGGGTACCAGAATGCGTTAGCCTTAGGGTACGTGTTAGGGAACAGGTCCGGTCGCGTCGCTTAAGGGTTATGGTTAGGGTATGGGTTAGGATTACTTTACGGATCAGGGAAAGGGTTAGCTTTAGGGAACGGGCACGGTGCAGTGTACAGTGTAGGGGACAACAAGGGATTTGGGCGAGGGTACGTGTGTGTTAGGGTACGGGGTAGTATTAATATATTGGTTAGGATTAGGATACAGCTTAGGGTGAGGACTAGGGTCAGGGTAAAGGTTAGGTTGAGGGGTACGGGCGAGGGTACGACACGGGGTATGCGTTAGGTCCGGCTTAGCTTTAGGGTACGAGTACGGCTTAGGATAACGTTTAGGGTTAGGGTTCCGGTTAGGGAATGGGTACGCTTCAAGGTACAGATTAGGGTATGGCTTAGTGTACTGCTCACGACTAGGATACAAGTTAGGGTAAGGGTTAGGGTTAGTGAGAGGGAATGGGTATCGTTGAGGGTCCGGGCATGGGTTAGGGTACGCGTACGGATAAGGGTCCAGTTTGGGTAAAGGGAAGGGTACGTGTTAGGGTCCGCTTGGGGTGAGGGTTACGGTCAGGTTTAGGGAAAGGGCAGAGCGGAGGATCCAGGTGAGTGTAGGACACGGGTCTGGGGTGGCGTATGTGTTAGGGTCCACTTTGGGTAAGGGTAAGGGTAAGGGTTCTGGTCAGCATTAGGGAATGGGCAGGGTGGACTGGGCAGAGCGGAGGCTACAGGGGA
This sequence comes from Phocoena phocoena, assembly GCF_963924675.1. NCBI lineage: Eukaryota > Metazoa > Chordata > Mammalia > Artiodactyla > Phocoenidae > Phocoena > Phocoena phocoena. The sequence continues at coordinate 15,014 of NW_027077669.1, forward strand.
GTGCACGACACGGGGCAGGGTCGGCGTATGTGTTAGGGTCCAGAGGGGGTAAGGGTATGTGTTAGGGTCCACTTTGGGTAAGGGTAAGGGTTCTGGTCAGGATTAGGGAATGGGCAGGGTGGACTGGGCAGAGCGGAGGCTACAGGGGAGTGTACGACACGGGTAAGGGTAAGGGTTGCAGTCAGGATGAGGGAATGAGCGGAGCGGAGGCTACAGGTGAGTGCACGACACGGGGCAGGGTCGGCGTATGTGTTAGGGTCCAGAGGGGGTAAGGGTACGTGTTAGGGTCCACTTTGGGTAAGGGTAAGGGTAAGGGTTCTGGTCAGCATTAGGGAATGGGCGGAGCGGAGGATCCAGGTGAGTGTAGGACACGGGTCTGGGGTGGCGTATGTGTTAGGGTCCAGAGGGGGTAAGGGTACGTGTTAGGATCCACTTTGGGTAATGTAAGGGTTCTGGTCAGCATTAGGGAATGGGCGGAGCGGAGGATCCAGGTGAGTGTAGGACACGGGTCTGGGGTGGCGTATGTGTTAGGGTCCAGAGGGGGTAAGGGTACGTGTTAGGGTCCACTTTGGGTAAGGGTAAGGGTAAGGGTTCTGGTCAGCATTAGGGAATGGGCAGGGTGGAGTGGGCAGAGCGGAGGATCCAGGTGAGTGTAGGACACGGGTCTGGGGTGGCGTATGTATTAGGGTCCAGAGGGGGTAAGGGTACGTGTTAGGGTGCACTTTGGGTAAGGGTAAGGGTTCTGGTCAGGATTAGGGAATGGGCAGGGTGGACTGGGCAGAGCGGAGGCTACAGGGGAGTGCACGACACGGGGCAGGGTCGGCGTATGTGTTAGGGTCCAGAGGGGGTAAGGGTACGTGTTAGGGTGCACTTTGGGTAAGGGTAAGGGTTCTGGTCAGCATTAGGGAATGGGCAGGGTGGAGTGGGCAGAGCGGAGGATCCAGGTGAGTGTAGGACACGGGTCTGGGGTGGCGTATGTGTTAGGGTCCAGAGGGGGTAAGGGTACGTGTTAGGGTGCACTTTGGGTAAGGGTAAGGGTTCTGGTCAGGATTAGGGAATGGGCAGGGTGGACTGGGCAGAGCGGAGGCTACAGGGGAGTGCACGACACGGGGCAGGGTCGGCGTATGTGTTAGGGTCCAGAGGGGGTAAGGGTACGTGTTAGGGTCCACTTTGGGTAAGGGTAAGGGTAAGGGTTCTGGTCAGCATTAGGGAATGGGCGGAGCGGAGGATCCAGCTGAGTGTACAGCATGGATCAGGGGTGGCGTATGTGTTAGGGTCCAGAGGGGGTAAGGGTTATGGTCAGGTTTAGGGAAAGGGCAGAGTGGAGTGGGCAGAGCGGAGGATCCAGGTGAGTGTAGGACACGGGTCTGGGGTGGCGTATGTGTTAGGGTCCAGAGGGGGTAAGGGTGTGTGTTAGGGTCCACTTTGGGTAAGGGTAAGGGTTCTGGTCAGGATTAGGGAATGGGCAGGGTGGACTGGGCAGAGCGGAGGCTACAGGGGAGTGTACGACACGGGTAAGGGTAAGGGTTGCAGTCAGGATGAGGGAATGAGCGGAGCGGAGGCTACAGGTGAGTGCACGACACGGGGCAGGGTCGGCGTATGTGTTAGGGTCCAGAGGGGGTAAGGGTACGTGTTAGGATCCACTTTGGGTAATGTAAGGGTTCTGGTCAGCATTAGGGAATGGGCAGGGTGGACTGGGCAGAGCGGAGGCTACAGGGGAGTGCACCACACGGGGCAGGGTCGGCGTATGTGTTAGGGTCCAGAGGGGGTAAGGGTACGTGTTAGGGTCCACTTTGGGTAAGGGTAAGGGTAAGGGTTCTGGTCAGCATTAGGGAATGGGCGGAGCGGAGGATCCAGCTGAGTGTACAGCATGGATCAGGGGTGGCGTATGTGTTAGGGTCCAGAGGGGGTAAGGGTTATGGTCAGGTTTAGGGAAAGGGCAGAGTGGAGTGGGCAGAGCGGAGGATCCAGGTGAGTGTAGGACACGGGTCTGGGGTGGCGTATGTGTTAGGGTCCAGAGGGGGTAAGGGTGTGTGTTAGGGTCCACTTTGGGTAAGGGTAAGGGTTCTGGTCAGGATTAGGGAATGGGCAGGGTGGACTGGGCAGAGCGGAGGCTACAGGGGAGTGTACGACACGGGTAAGGGTAAGGGTTGCAGTCAGGATGAGGGAATGAGCGGAGCGGAGGCTACAGGTGAGTGCACGACACGGGGCAGGGTCGGCGTATGTGTTAGGGTCCACTTTGGGTAAGGGTAAGGGTAAGGGTTCTGGTCAGCATTAGGGAATGGGCAGGGTGGACTGGGCAGAGCGGAGGCTACAGGTGAGTGCACGACACGGGGCAGGGTCGGCGTATGTGTTAGGGTCCAGAGGGGGTAAGGGTATGTGTTAGGGTCCACTTTGGGTAAGGGTAAGGGTTCTGGTCAGGATTAGGGAATGGGCAGGGTGGACTGGGCAGAGCGGAGGCTACAGGGGAGTGTACGACACGGGTAAGGGTAAGGGTTGCAGTCAGGATGAGGGAATGAGCGGAGCGGAGGCTACAGGTGAGTGCACGACACGGGGCAGGGTCGGCGTATGTGTTAGGGTCCAGAGGGGGTAAGGGTACGTGTTAGGGTCCACTTTGGGTAAGGGTAAGGGTAAGGGTTCTGGTCAGCATTAGGGAATGGGCGGAGCGGAGGATCCAGCTGAGTGTAGGACACGGGTCTGGGGTGGCGTATGTGTTAGGGTCCAGAGGGGGTAAGGGTTATGGTCAGGTTTAGGGAAAGGGCAGAGTGGAGTGGGCAGAGCGGAGGATCCAGGTGAGTGTAGGACACGGGTCTGGGGTGGCGTATGTGTTAGGGTCCAGAGGGGGTAAGGGTGTGTGTTAGGGTCCACTTTGGGTAAGGGTAAGGGTTCTGGTCAGGATTAGGGAATGGGCAGGGTGGACTGGGCAGAGCAGAGGCTACAGGGGAGTGTACGACACGGGTAAGGGTAAGGGTTGCAGTCAGGATGAGGGAATGAGCGGAGCGGAGGCTACAGGTGAGTGCACGACACGGGGCAGGGTCGGCGTATGTGTTAGGGTCCAGAGGGGGTAAGGGTACGTGTTAGGGTCCACTTTGGGTAAGGGTAAGGGTAAGGGTTCTGGTCAGCATTAGGGAATGGGCGGAGCGGAGGATCCAGGTGAGTGTAGGACACGGGTCTGGGGTGGCGTATGTGTTAGGGTCCAGAGGGGGTAAGGGTACGTGTTAGGATCCACTTTGGGTAATGTAAGGGTTCTGGTCAGCATTAGGGAATGGGCGGAGCGGAGGATCCAGGTGAGTGTAGGACACGGGTCTGGGTTGGCGTATGTGTTAGGGTCCAGAGGGGGTAAGGGTACGTGTTAGGGTGCACTTTGGGTAAGGGTAAGGGTTCTGGTCAGGATTAGGGAATGGGCAGGGTGGACTGGGCAGAGCGGAGGCTACAGGGGAGTGCACCACACGGGGCAGGGTCGGCGTATGTGTTAGGGTCCAGAGGGGGTAAGGGTACGTGTTAGGGTCCACTTTGGGTAAGGGTAAGGGTAAGGGTTCTGGTCAGCATTAGGGAATGGGCGGAGCGGAGGATCCAGCTGAGTGTACAGCATGGATCAGGGGTGGCGTATGTGTTAGGGTCCAGAGGGGGTAAGGGTTATGGTCAGGTTTAGGGAAAGGGCAGAGTGGAGTGGGCAGAGCGGAGGATCCAGGTGAGTGTAGGACACGGGTCTGGGGTGGCGTATGTGTTAGGGTCCAGAGGGGGTAAGGGTGTGTGTTAGGGTCCACTTAGGGTAAGGGTTCTGGTCAGGATTAGGGAATGGGCAGGGTGGACTGGGCAGAGCGGAGGCTACAGGGGAGTGTACGACACGGGTAAGGGTAAGGGTTGCAGTCAGGATGAGGGAATGAGCGGAGCGGAGGCTACAGGTGAGTGCACGACACGGGGCAGGGTCGGCGTATGTGTTAGGGTCCAGAGGGGGTAAGGGTACGTGTTAGGGTCCACTTTGGGTAAGGGTAAGGGTTCTGGTCAGCATTAGGGAATGGGCGCAGCGGAGGATCCAGGTGAGTGTAGGACACGGGTCTGGGGTGGCGTATGTGTTAGGGTCCAGAGGGGGTAAGGGTTACGGTCAGGAGTAGGGAATGGGCAGAGTGGAGTGGGCAGAGCGGAGCATAGACTTGAGTGCACGACACGGGGCAGGGTCGGCGTACGTGTTCGCGTCCGGGTTCGTCTTGGCGTGCGGTTTAGGTTTAGTGCACGGGCGAGGGTTAGGAATCGGGTACGGTTGAGGTACGCTGTAGGGTCCGCGGTAGGGATCAGGCTGCGTTTAGGGTACCGTTACGGTAGCCGTCAGTGTACGAATGAGTACTAGGGTACAGGTGGTGCTAAGGGTAAGGCTTAGGATTAGGCTGAGGGAACGGATACGCCGTAGGGTACGACAACAGGTCAGTGTACGGGTGAGGATGACGGGACGGGTCAGGACAAGTTGAGGGGACGGCTGAGGCCGAGCGTAGGGGTTAGCGTAAGGTTTGGGCGGGGGGGGGCGGCCCTTTGCTGAACATGCAAAGAAAGAACACATGGAAATGACAGTCTTTGGGCCTCCTGTTCTGTTCAAGGTGTTTGACCAGAGTGCACTTTCAACTGAAGCTAAAGAGGAAACGTCCAAACGGTCTCCTAATGCCCGGAGGGCCCACCTGAAAACAAACAGGAGGCAATTTCCCTTACCTGTGCGGAAGTGCAGAGGTGAATCTCTCTCTATGTCCAGGTAGGTCCTAGGCTGGATCCCGGAGCGCTTTGAACACACACACACGATCTGCTTGGAAACAGAAAGGTTTCCTTTTTCTTTTCTGGTCGGCGACCGAGAGAACTACAGAATTCTCTGTAGGCATGACGCACCGAGGGGCTCTAGGCCCACTCTCCCTTTCCGAAGAACCACAGGCCGCACCTCACTCTGAAACACACTGAAGCAGCCGTTTGGTACAATGGGACCCTGGCTCCTGGACACAATGAATTGAGCCAGAGCAGGACCCCAGCCTGAAATGGACTCGCTCTGAATCCCACGAAGGGACTTCTCGGTCCAATTTGAATGCATCGAAACACACGCACGCACACAAACAAACTCTCCTTCTTCCGATACCTGCCTGAATGGATCTTAGAATAGTGCTGCGAAACGGTGGCTTTGCAATTTGGCAAGTAGTATCCAGAGCCTGAAGAAACCAGGACGGGTCAGTGTCGTCAGTGTACGTGTTAGGATTAACGGACGGCGACGGTGTAGGCTGAGCGTACGTGTTGATGAGGGTCCGGGCTAGGGTAAGACAACGGTTTCGGCTTAGGGCAAGGATAGGGTTAGGGTTAAGGTTACGAAACGGGTAGAGGTTAGGGTACCAGAATGCGTTAGCCTTAGGGTACGTGTTAGGGAACAGGTCCGGTCGCGTCGCTTAAGGGTTATGGTTAGGGTATGGGTTAGGATTACTTTACGGATCAGGGAAAGGGTTAGCTTTAGGGAACGGGCACGGTGCAGTGTACAGTGTAGGGGACAACAAGGGATTTGGGCGAGGGTACGTGTGTGTTAGGGTACGGGGTAGTATTAATATATTGGTTAGGATTAGGATACAGCTTAGGGTGAGGACTAGGGTCAGGGTAAAGGTTAGGTTGAGGGGTACGGGCGAGGGTACGACACGGGGTATGCGTTAGGTCCGGCTTAGCTTTAGGGTACGAGTACGGCTTAGGATAACGTTTAGGGTTAGGGTTCCGGTTAGGGAATGGGTACGCTTCAAGGTACAGATTAGGGTATGGCTTAGTGTACTGCTCACGACTAGGATACAAGTTAGGGTAAGGGTTAGGGTTAGTGAGAGGGAATGGGTATCGTTGAGGGTCCGGGCATGGGTTAGGGTACGCGTACGGATAAGGGTCCAGTTTGGGTAAAGGGAAGGGTACGTGTTAGGGTCCGCTTGGGGTGAGGGTTACGGTCAGGTTTAGGGAAAGGGCAGAGCGGAGGATCCAGGTGAGTGTAGGACACGGGTCTGGGGTGGCGTATGTGTTAGGGTCCACTTTGGGTAAGGGTAAGGGTAAGGGTTCTGGTCAGCATTAGGGAATGGGCAGGGTGGACTGGGCAGAGCGGAGGCTACAGGTGAGTGCACGACACGGGGCAGGGTCGGCGTATGTGTTAGGGTCCAGAGGGGGTAAGGGTATGTGTTAGGGTCCACTTTGGGTAAGGGTAAGGGTTCTGGTCAGGATTAGGGAATGGGCAGGGTGGACTGGGCAGAGCGGAGGCTACAGGGGAGTGTACGACACGGGTAAGGGTAAGGGTTGCAGTCAGGATGAGGGAATGAGCGGAGCGGAGGCTACAGGTGAGTGCACGACACGGGGCAGGGTCGGCGTATGTGTTAGGGTCCAGAGGGGGTAAGGGTACGTGTTAGGGTCCACTTTGGGTAAGGGTAAGGGTAAGGGTTCTGGTCAGCATTAGGGAATGGGCGGAGCGGAGGATCCAGGTGAGTGTAGGACACGGGTCTGGGGTGGCGTATGTGTTAGGGTCCAGAGGGGGTAAGGGTACGTGTTAGGATCCACTTTGGGTAATGTAAGGGTTCTGGTCAGCATTAGGGAATGGGCGGAGCGGAGGATCCAGGTGAGTGTAGGACACGGGTCTGGGTTGGCGTATGTGTTAGGGTCCAGAGGGGGTAAGGGTACGTGTTAGGGTGCACTTTGGGTAAGGGTAAGGGTTCTGGTCAGGATTAGGGAATGGGCAGGGTGGACTGGGCAGAGCGGAGGCTACAGGGGAGTGCACCACACGGGGCAGGGTCGGCGTATGTGTTAGGGTCCAGAGGGGGTAAGGGTACGTGTTAGGGTCCACTTTGGGTAAGGGTAAGGGTAAGGGTTCTGGTCAGCATTAGGGAATGGGCGGAGCGGAGGATCCAGCTGAGTGTACAGCATGGATCAGGGGTGGCGTATGTGTTAGGGTCCAGAGGGGGTAAGGGTTATGGTCAGGTTTAGGGAAAGGGCAGAGTGGAGTGGGCAGAGCGGAGGATCCAGGTGAGTGTAGGACACGGGTCTGGGGTGGCGTATGTGTTAGGGTCCAGAGGGGGTAAGGGTGTGTGTTAGGGTCCACTTAGGGTAAGGGTTCTGGTCAGGATTAGGGAATGGGCAGGGTGGACTGGGCAGAGCGGAGGCTACAGGGGAGTGTACGACACGGGTAAGGGTAAGGGTTGCAGTCAGGATGAGGGAATGAGCGGAGCGGAGGCTACAGGTGAGTGCACGACACGGGGCAGGGTCGGCGTATGTGTTAGGGTCCAGAGGGGGTAAGGGTACGTGTTAGGATCCACTTTGGGTAATGTAAGGGTTCTGGTCAGCATTAGGGAATGGGCAGGGTGGACTGGGCAGAGCGGAGGCTACAGGGGAGTGCACGACACGGGGCAGGGTCGGCGTATGTGTTAGGGTCCAGAGGGGGTAAGGGTACGTGTTAGGGTCCACTTTGGGTAAGGGTAAGGGTAAGGGTTCTGGTCAGCATTAGGGAATGGGCAGGGTGGAGTGGGCAGAGCGGAGGATCCAGGTGAGTGTAGGACACGGGTCTGGGGTGGCGTATGTGTTAGGGTCCAGAGGGGGTAAGGGTACGTGTTAGGGTGCACTTTGGGTAAGGGTAAGGGTTCTGGTCAGGATTAGGGAATGGGCAGGGTGGACTGGGCAGAGCGGAGGCTACAGGGGAGTGCACGACACGGGGCAGGGTCGGCGTATGTGTTAGGGTCCAGAGGGGGTAAGGGTACGTGTTAGGGTCCACTTTGGGTAAGGGTAAGGGTAAGGGTTCTGGTCAGCATTAGGGAATGGGCGCAGCGGAGGATCCAGGTGAGTGTAGGACACGGGTCTGGGGTGGCGTATGTGTTAGGGTCCAGAGGGGGTAAGGGTTACGGTCAGGAGTAGGGAATGGGCAGAGTGGAGTGGGCAGAGCGGAGCATAGACTTGAGTGCACGACACGGGGCAGGGTCGGCGTACGTGTTCGCGTCCGGGTTCGTCTTGGCGTGCGGTTTAGGTTTAGTGCACGGGCGAGGGTTAGGAATCGGGTACGGTTGAGGTACGCTGTAGGGTCCGCGGTAGGGATCAGGCTGCGTTTAGGGTACCGTTACGGTAGCCGTCAGTGTACGAATGAGTACTAGGGTACAGGTGGTGCTAAGGGTAAGGCTTAGGATTAGGCTGAGGGAACGGATACGCCGTAGGGTACGACAACAGGTCAGTGTACGGGTGAGGATGACGGGACGGGTCAGGACAAGTTGAGGGGACGGCTGAGGCCGAGCGTAGGGGTTAGCGTAAGGTTTGGGCGGGGGGGGGCGGCCCTTTGCTGAACATGCAAAGAAAGAACACATGGAAATGACAGTCTTTGGGCCTCCTGTTCTGTTCAAGGTGTTTGACCAGAGTGCACTTTCAACTGAAGCTAAAGAGGAAACGTCCAAACGGTCTCCTAATGCCCGGAGGGCCCACCTGAAAACAAACAGGAGGCAATTTCCCTTACCTGTGCGGAAGTGCAGAGGTGAATCTCTCTCTATGTCCAGGTAGGTCCTAGGCTGGATCCCGGAGCGCTTTGAACACACACACACGATCTGCTTGGAAACAGAAAGGTTTCCTTTTTCTTTTCTGGTCGGCGACCGAGAGAACTACAGAATTCTCTGTAGGCATGACGCACCGAGGGGCTCTAGGCCCACTCTCCCTTTCCGAAGAACCACAGGCCGCACCTCACTCTGAAACACACTGAAGCAGCCGTTTGGTACAATGGGACCCTGGCTCCTGGACACAATGAATTGAGCCAGAGCAGGACCCCAGCCTGAAATGGACTCGCTCTGAATCCCACGAAGGGACTTCTCGGTCCAATTTGAATGCATCGAAACACACGCACGCACACAAACAAACTCTCCTTCTTCCGATACCTGCCTGAATGGATCTTAGAATAGTGCTGCGAAACGGTGGCTTTGCAATTTGGCAAGTAGTATCCAGAGCCTGAAGAAACCAGGACGGGTCAGTGTCGTCAGTGTACGTGTTAGGATTAACGGACGGCGACGGTGTAGGCTGAGCGTACGTGTTGATGAGGGTCCGGGCTAGGGTAAGACAACGGTTTCGGCTTAGGGCAAGGATAGGGTTAGGGTTAAGGTTACGAAACGGGTAGAGGTTAGGGTACCAGAATGCGTTAGCCTTAGGGTACGTGTTAGGGAACAGGTCCGGTCGCGTCGCTTAAGGGTTATGGTTAGGGTATGGGTTAGGATTACTTTACGGATCAGGGAAAGGGTTAGCTTTAGGGAACGGGCACGGTGCAGTGTACAGTGTAGGGGACAACAAGGGATTTGGGCGAGGGTACGTGTGTGTTAGGGTACGGGGTAGTATTAATATATTGGTTAGGATTAGGATACAGCTTAGGGTGAGGACTAGGGTCAGGGTAAAGGTTAGGTTGAGGGGTACGGGCGAGGGTACGACACGGGGTATGCGTTAGGTCCGGCTTAGCTTTAGGGTACGAGTACGGCTTAGGATAACGTTTAGGGTTAGGGTTCCGGTTAGGGAATGGGTACGCTTCAAGGTACAGATTAGGGTATGGCTTAGTGTACTGCTCACGACTAGGATACAAGTTAGGGTAAGGGTTAGGGTTAGTGAGAGGGAATGGGTATCGTTGAGGGTCCGGGCATGGGTTAGGGTACGCGTACGGATAAGGGTCCAGTTTGGGTAAAGGGAAGGGTACGTGTTAGGGTCCGCTTGGGGTGAGGGTTACGGTCAGGTTTAGGGAAAGGGCAGAGCGGAGGATCCAGGTGAGTGTAGGACACGGGTCTGGGGTGGCGTATGTGTTAGGGTCCACTTTGGGTAAGGGTAAGGGTAAGGGTTCTGGTCAGCATTAGGGAATGGGCAGGGTGGACTGGGCAGAGCGGAGGCTACAGGTGAGTGCACGACACGGGGCAGGGTCGGCGTATGTGTTAGGGTCCAGAGGGGGTAAGGGTATGTGTTAGGGTCCACTTTGGGTAAGGGTAAGGGTTCTGGTCAGGATTAGGGAATGGGCAGGGTGGACTGGGCAGAGCGGAGGCTACAGGGGAGTGTACGACACGGGTAAGGGTAAGGGTTGCAGTCAGGATGAGGGAATGAGCGGAGCGGAGGCTACAGGTGAGTGCACGACACGGGGCAGGGTCGGCGTATGTGTTAGGGTCCAGAGGGGGTAAGGGTACGTGTTAGGATCCACTTTGGGTAATGTAAGGGTTCTGGTCAGCATTAGGGAATGGGCAGGGTGGACTGGGCAGAGCGGAGGCTACAGGGGAGTGCACCACACGGGGCAGGGTCGGCGTATGTGTTAGGGTCCAGAGGGGGTAAGGGTACGTGTTAGGGTCCACTTTGGGTAAGGGTAAGGGTAAGGGTTCTGGTCAGCATTAGGGAATGGGCGGAGCGGAGGATCCAGGTGAGTGTAGGACACGGGTCTGGGGTGGCGTATGTGTTAGGGTCCAGAGGGGGTAAGGGTACGTGTTAGGATCCACTTTGGGTAATGTAAGGGTTCTGGTCAGCATTAGGGAATGGGCGGAGCGGAGGATCCAGGTGAGTGTAGGACACGGGTCTGGGTTGGCGTATGTGTTAGGGTCCAGAGGGGGTAAGGGTACGTGTTAGGGTGCACTTTGGGTAAGGGTAAGGGTTCTGGTCAGGATTAGGGAATGGGCAGGGTGGACTGGGCAGAGCGGAGGCTACAGGGGAGTGCACCACACGGGGCAGGGTCGGCGTATGTGTTAGGGTCCAGAGGGGGTAAGGGTACGTGTTAGGGTCCACTTTGGGTAAGGGTAAGGGTAAGGGTTCTGGTCAGCATTAGGGAATGGGCGGAGCGGAGGATCCAGCTGAGTGTACAGCATGGATCAGGGGTGGCGTATGTGTTAGGGTCCAGAGGGGGTAAGGGTTATGGTCAGGTTTAGGGAAAGGGCAGAGCGGAGGATCCAGGTGAGTGTAGGACACGGGTCTGGGGTGGCGTATGTGTTAGGGTCCAGAGGGGGTAAGGGTACGTGTTAGGGTCCACTTTGGGTAAGGGTAAGGGTAAGGGTTCTGGTCAGCATTAGGAAATGGGCAGGGTGGACTGGGCAGAGCGGAGGCTACAGGTGAGTGCACGACACGGGGCAGGGTCGGCGTATGTGTTAGGGTCCAGAGGGGGTAAGGGTATGTGTTAGGGTCCACTTTGGGTAAGGGTAAGGGTTCTGGTCAGGATTAGGGAATGGGCAGGGTGGACTGGGCAGAGCGGAGGCTACAGGGGAGTGTACGACACGGGTAAGGGTAAGGGTTGCAGTCAGGATGAGGGAATGAGCGGAGCGGAGGCTACAGGTGAGTGCACGACACGGGGCAGGGTCGGCGTATGTGTTAGGGTCCAGAGGGGGTAAGGGTACGTGTTAGGGTCCACTTTGGGTAAGGGTAAGGGTAAGGGTTCTGGTCAGCATTAGGGAATGGGCGGAGCGGAGGATCCAGGTGAGTGTAGGACACGGGTCTGGGGTGGCGTATGTGTTAGGGTCCAGAGGGGGTAAGGGTACGTGTTAGGATCCACTTTGGGTAATGTAAGGGTTCTGGTCAGCATTAGGGAATGGGCGGAGCGGAGGATCCAGCTGAGTGTACAGCATGGATCAGGGGTGGCGTATGTGTTAGGGTCCAGAGGGGGTAAGGGTTATGGTCAGGTTTAGGGAAAGGGCAGAGTGGAGTGGGCAGAGCGGAGGATCCAGGTGAGTGTAGGACACGGGTCTGGGGTGGCGTATGTGTTAGGGTCCAGAGGGGGTAAGGGTGTGTGTTAGGGTCCACTTTGGGTAAGGGTAAGGGTTCTGGTCAGGATTAGGGAATGGGCAGGGTGGACTGGGCAGAGCGGAGGCTACAGGGGAGTGTACGACACGGGTAAGGGTAAGGGTTGCAGTCAGGATGAGGGAATGAGCGGAGCGGAGGCTACAGGTGAGTGCACGACACGGGGCAGGGTCGGCGTATGTGTTAGGGTCCAGAGGGGGTAAGGGTACGTGTTAGGGTCCACTTTGGGTAATGTAAGGGTTCTGGTCAGCATTAGGGAATGGGCGGAGCGGAGGATCCAGGTGAGTGTAGGACACGGGTCTGGGTTGGCGTATGTGTTAGGGTCCAGAGGGGGTAAGGGTACGTGTTAGGGTGCACTTTGGGTAAGGGTAAGGGTTCTGGTCAGGATTAGGGAATGGGCAGGGTGGACTGGGCAGAGCGGAGGCTACAGGGGAGTGCACCACACGGGGCAGGGTCGGCGTATGTGTTAGGGTCCAGAGGGGGTAAGGGTACGTGTTAGGGTCCACTTTGGGTAAGGGTAAGGGTAAGGGTTCTGGTCAGCATTAGGGAATGGGCGGAGCGGAGGATCCAGCTGAGTGTACAGCATGGATCAGGGGTGGCGTATGTGTTAGGGTCCAGAGGGGGTAAGGGTTATGGTCAGGTTTAGGGAAAGGGCAGAGTGGAGTGGGCAGAGCGGAGGATCCAGGTGAGTGTAGGACACGGGTCTGGGGTGGCGTATGTGTTAGGGTCCAGAGGGGGTAAGGGTGTGTGTTAGGGTCCACTTTGGGTAAGGGTAAGGGTTCTGGTCAGGATTAGGGAATGGGCAGGGTGGACTGGGCAGAGCGGAGGCTACAGGGGAGTGTACGACACGGGTAAGGGTAAGGGTTGCAGTCAGGATGAGGGAATGAGCGGAGCGGAGGCTACAGGTGAGTGCACGACACGGGTCTGGGTTGGCGTATGTGTTAGGGTCCAGAGGGGGTAAGGGTACGTGTTAGGGTGCACTTTGGGTAAGGGTAAGGGTTCTGGTCAGGATTAGGGAATGGGCAGGGTGGACTGGGCAGAGCGGAGGCTACAGGGGAGTGCACGACACGGGGCAGGGTCGGCGTATGTGTTAGGGTCCAGAGGGGGTAAGGGTACGTGTTAGGGTCCACTTTGGGTAAGGGTAAGGGTAAGGGTTCTGGTCAGCATTAGGGAATGGGCGGAGCGGAGGATCCAGCTGAGTGTAGGACACGGGTCTGGGGTGGCGTATGTGTTAGGGTCCAGAGGGGGTAAGGGTTATGGTCAGGTTTAGGGAAAGGGCAGAGTGGAGTGGGCAGAGCGGAGGATCCAGGTGAGTGTAGGACACGGGTCTGGGGTGGCGTATGTGTTAGGGTCCAGAGGGGGTAAGGGTGTGTGTTAGGGTCCACTTTGGGTAAGGGTAAGGGTTCTGGTCAGGATTAGGGAATGGGCAGGGTGGACTGGGCAGAGCGGAGGCTACAGGGGAGTGCACCACACGGGGCAGGGTCGGCGTATGTGTTAGGGTCCAGGGGGGTAAGGGTACGTGTTAGGGTCCACTTTGGGTAAGGGTAAGGGTAAGGGTTCTGGTCAGCATTAGGGAATGGGCGGAGCGGAGGATCCAGCTGAGTGTACAGCATGGATCAGGGGTGGCGTATGTGTTAGGGTCCAGAGGGGGTAAGGGTTATGGTCAGGTTTAGGGAAAGGGCAGAGTGGAGTGGGCAGAGCGGAGGATCCAGGTGAGTGTAGGACACGGGTCTGGGGTGGCGTATGTGTTAGGGTCCAGAGGGGGTAAGGGTGTGTGTTAGGGTCCACTTTGGGTAAGGGTAAGGGTTCTGGTCAGGATTAGGGAATGGGCAGGGTGGACTGGGCAGAGCGGAGGCTACAGGGGAGTGTACGACACGGGTAAGGGTAAGGGTTGCAGTCAGGATGAGGGAATGAGCGGAGCGGAGGCTACAGGTGAGTGTAGGACACGGGTCTGGGGTGGCGTATGTGTTAGGGTCCAGAGGGGGTAAGGGTACGTGTTAGGATCCACTTTGGGTAATGTAAGGGTTCTGGTCAGCATTAGGGAATGGGCGGAGCGGAGGATCCAGGTGAGTGTAGGACACGGGTCTGGGGTGGCATATGTGTTAGGGTCCAGAGGGGGTAAGGGTACGTGTTAGGGTGCACTTTGGGTAAGGGTAAGGGTTCTGGTCAGGATTAGGGAATGGGCAGGGTGGACTGGGCAGAGCGGAGGCTACAGGGGAGTGCACGACACGGGGCAGGGTCGGCGTATGTGTTAGGGTCCAGAGGGGGTAAGGGTACGTGTTAGGGTCCACTTTGGGTAAGGGTAAGGGTAAGGGTTCTGGTCAGCATTAGGGAATGGGCGCAGCGGAGGATCCAGGTGAGTGTAGGACACGGGTCTGGGGTGGCGTATGTGTTAGGGTCCAGAGGGGGTAAGGGTTACGGTCAGGAGTAGGGAATGGGCAGAGTGGAGTGGGCAGAGCGGAGCATAGACTTGAGTGCACGACACGGGGCAGGGTCGGCGTACGTGTTCGCGTCCGGGTTCGTCTTGGCGTGCGGTTTAGGTTTAGTGCACGGGCGAGGGTTAGGAATCGGGTACGGTTGAGGTACGCTGTAGGGTCCGCGGTAGGGATCAGGCTGCGTTTAGGGTACCGTTACGGTAGCCGTCAGTGTACGAATGAGTACTAGGGTACAGGTGGTGCTAAGGGTAAGGCTTAGGATTAGGCTGAGGGAACGGATACGCCGTAGGGTACGACAACAGGTCAGTGTACGGGTGAGGATGACGGGACGGGTCAGGACAAGTTGAGGGGACGGCTGAGGCCGAGCGTAGGGGTTAGCGTAAGGTTTGGGCGGGGGGGGGCGGCCCTTTGCTGAACATGCAAAGAAAGAACACATGGAAATGACAGTCTTTGGGCCTCCTGTTCTGTTCAAGGTGTTTGACCAGAGTGCACTTTCAACTGAAGCTAAAGAGGAAACGTCCAAACGGTCTCCTAATGCCCGGAGGGCCCACCTGAAAACAAACAGGAGGCAATTTCCCTTACCTGTGCGGAAGTGCAGAGGTGAATCTCTCTCTATGTCCAGGTAGGTCCTAGGCTGGATCCCGGAGCGCTTTGAACACACACACACGATCTGCTTGGAAACAGAAAGGTTTCCTTTTTCTTTTCTGGTCGGCGACCGAGAGAACTACAGAATTCTCTGTAGGCATGACGCACCGAGGGGCTCTAGGCCCACTCTCCCTTTCCGAAGAACCACAGGCCGCACCTCACTCTGAAACACACTGAAGCAGCCGTTTGGTACAATGGGACCCTGGCTCCTGGACACAATGAATTGAGCCAGAGCAGGACCCCAGCCTGAAATGGACTCGCTCTGAATCCCACGAAGGGACTTCTCGGTCCAATTTGAATGCATCGAAACACACGCACGCACACAAACAAACTCTCCTTCTTCCGATACCTGCCTGAATGGATCTTAGAATAGTGCTGCGAAACGGTGGCTTTGCAATTTGGCAAGTAGTATCCAGAGCCTGAAGAAACCAGGACGGGTCAGTGTCGTCAGTGTACGTGTTAGGATTAACGGACGGCGACGGTGTAGGCTGAGCGTACGTGTTGATGAGGGTCCGGGCTAGGGTAAGACAACGGTTTCGGCTTAGGGCAAGGATAGGGTTAGGGTTAAGGTTACGAAACGGGTAGAGGTTAGGGTACCAGAATGCGTTAGCCTTAGGGTACGTGTTAGGGAACAGGTCCGGTCGCGTCGCTTAAGGGTTATGGTTAGGGTATGGGTTAGGATTACTTTACGGATCAGGGAAAGGGTTAGCTTTAGGGAACGGGCACGGTGCAGTGTACAGTGTAGGGGACAACAAGGGATTTGGGCGAGGGTACGTGTGTGTTAGGGTACGGGGTAGTATTAATATATTGGTTAGGATTAGGATACAGCTTAGGGTGAGGACTAGGGTCAGGGTAAAGGTTAGGTTGAGGGGTACGGGCGAGGGTACGACACGGGGTATGCGTTAGGTCCGGCTTAGCTTTAGGGTACGAGTACGGCTTAGGATAACGTTTAGGGTTAGGGTTCCGGTTAGGGAATGGGTACGCTTCAAGGTACAGATTAGGGTATGGCTTAGTGTACTGCTCACGACTAGGATACAAGTTAGGGTAAGGGTTAGGGTTAGTGAGAGGGAATGGGTATCGTTGAGGGTCCGGGCATGGGTTAGGGTACGCGTACGGATAAGGGTCCAGTTTGGGTAAAGGGAAGGGTACGTGTTAGGGTCCGCTTGGGGTGAGGGTTACGGTCAGGTTTAGGGAAAGGGCAGAGCGGAGGATCCAGGTGAGTGTAGGACACGGGTCTGGGGTGGCGTATGTGTTAGGGTCCAGAGGGGGTAAGGGTACGTGTTAGGGTCCACTTTGGGTAAGGGTAAGGGTAAGGGTTCTGGTCAGCATTAGGAAATGGGCAGGGTGGACTGGGCAGAGCGGAGGCTACAGGTGAGTGCACGACACGGGGCAGGGTCGGCGTATGTGTTAGGGTCCAGAGGGGGTAAGGGTATGTGTTAGGGTCCACTTTGGGTAAGGGTAAGGGTTCTGGTCAGGATTAGGGAATGGGCAGGGTGGACTGGGCAGAGCGGAGGCTACAGGGGAGTGTACGACACGGGTAAGGGTAAGGGTTGCAGTCAGGATGAGGGAATGAGCGGAGCGGAGGCTACAGGTGAGTGCACGACACGGGGCAGGGTCGGCGTATGTGTTAGGGTCCAGAGGGGGTAAGGGTACGTGTTAGGGTCCACTTTGGGTAAGGGTAAGGGTAAGGGTTCTGGTCAGCATTAGGGAATGGGCGGAGCGGAGGATCCAGCTGAGTGTAGGACACGGGTCTGGGGTGGCGTATGTGTTAGGGTCCAGAGGGGGTAAGGGTACGTGTTAGGATCCACTTTGGGTAATGTAAGGGTTCTGGTCAGCATTAGGGAATGGGCGGAGCGGAGGATCCAGCTGAGTGTACAGCATGGATCAGGGGTGGCGTATGTGTTAGGGTCCAGAGGGGGTAAGGGTTATGGTCAGGTTTAGGGAAAGGGCAGAGTGGAGTGGGCAGAGCGGAGGATCCAGGTGAGTGTAGGACACGGGTCTGGGGTGGCGTATGTGTTAGGGTCCAGAGGGGGTAAGGGTGTGTGTTAGGGTCCACTTTGGGTAAGGGTTCTGGTCAGGATTAGGGAATGGGCAGGGTGGACTGGGCAGAGCGGAGGCTACAGGGGAGTGTACGACACGGGTAAGGGTAAGGGTTGCAGTCAGGATGAGGGAATGAGCGGAGCGGAGGCTACAGGTGAGTGCACGACACGGGGCAGGGTCGGCGTATGTGTTAGGGTCCAGAGGGGGTAAGGGTACGTGTTAGGGTCCACTTTGGGTAATGTAAGGGTTCTGGTCAGCATTAGGGAATGGGCGGAGCGGAGGATCCAGGTGAGTGTAGGACACGGGTCTGGGTTGGCGTATGTGTTAGGGTCCAGAGGGGGTAAGGGTACGTGTTAGGGTGCACTTTGGGTAAGGGTAAGGGTTCTGGTCAGGATTAGGGAATGGGCAGGGTGGACTGGGCAGAGCGGAGGCTACAGGGGAGTGCACCACACGGGGCAGGGTCGGCGTATGTGTTAGGGTCCAGAGGGGGTAAGGGTACGTGTTAGGGTCCACTTTGGGTAAGGGTAAGGGTAAGGGTTCTGGTCAGCATTAGGGAATGGGCGGAGCGGAGGATCCAGCTGAGTGTACAGCATGGATCAGGGGTGGCGTATGTGTTAGGGTCCAGAGGGGGTAAGGGTTATGGTCAGGTTTAGGGAAAGGGCAGAGTGGAGTGGGCAGAGCGGAGGATCCAGGTGAGTGTAGGACACGGGTCTGGGGTGGCGTATGTGTTAGGGTCCAGAGGGGGTAAGGGTGTGTGTTAGGGTCCACTTAGGGTAAGGGTTCTGGTCAGGATTAGGGAATGGGCAGGGTGGACTGGGCAGAGCGGAGGCTACAGGGGAGTGTACGACACGGGTAAGGGTAAGGGTTGCAGTCAGGATGAGGGAATGAGCGGAGCGGAGGCTACAGGTGAGTGCACGACACGGGGCAGGGTTGGCGTATGTGTTAGGGTCCAGAGGGGGTAAGGGTACGTGTTAGGGTCCACTTTGGGTAAGGGTAAGGGTAAGGGTTCTGGTCAGCATTAGGGAATGGGCGGAGCGGAGGATCCAGCTGAGTGTAGGACACGGGTCTGGGGTGGCGTATGTGTTAGGGTCCAGAGGGGGTAAGGGTTATGGTCAGGTTTAGGGAAAGGGCAGAGTGGAGTGGGCAGAGCGGAGGATCCAGGTGAGTGTAGGACACGGGTCTGGGGTGGCGTATGTGTTAGGGTCCAGAGGGGGTAAGGGTGTGTGTTAGGGTCCACTTTGGGTAAGGGTAAGGGTTCTGGTCAGGATTAGGGAATGGGCAGGGTGGACTGGGCAGAGCGGAGGCTACAGGGGAGTGCACCACACGGGGCAGGGTCGGCGTATGTGTTAGGGTCCAGGGGGGTAAGGGTACGTGTTAGGGTCCACTTTGGGTAAGGGTAAGGGTAAGGGTTCTGGTCAGCATTAGGGAATGGGCGGAGCGGAGGATCCAGCTGAGTGTACAGCATGGATCAGGGGTGGCGTATGTGTTAGGGTCCAGAGGGGGTAAGGGTTATGGTCAGGTTTAGGGAAAGGGCAGAGTGGAGTGGGCAGAGCGGAGGATCCAGGTGAGTGTAGGACACGGGTCTGGTGTGGCGTATGTGTTAGGGTCCAGAGGGGGTAAGGGTGTGTGTTAGGGTCCACTTTGGGTAAGGGTAAGGGTTCTGGTCAGGATTAGGGAATGGGCAGGGTGGACTGGGCAGAGCGGAGGCTACAGGGGAGTGTACGACACGGGTAAGGGTAAGGGTTGCAGTCAGGATGAGGGAATGAGCGGAGCGGAGGCTACAGGTGAGTGTAGGACACGGGTCTGGGGTGGCGTATGTGTTAGGGTCCAGAGGGGGTAAGGGTACGTGTTAGGATCCACTTTGGGTAATGTAAGGGTTCTGGTCAGCATTAGGGAATGGGCGGAGCGGAGGATCCAGGTGAGTGTAGGACACGGGTCTGGGGTGGCATATGTGTTAGGGTCCAGAGGGGGTAAGGGTACGTGTTAGGGTGCACTTTGGGTAAGGGTAAGGGTTCTGGTCAGGATTAGGGAATGGGCAGGGTGGACTGGGCAGAGCGGAGGCTACAGGGGAGTGCACGACACGGGGCAGGGTCGGCGTATGTGTTAGGGTCCAGAGGGGGTAAGGGTACGTGTTAGGGTCCACTTTGGGTAAGGGTAAGGGTAAGGGTTCTGGTCAGCATTAGGGAATGGGCGCAGCGGAGGATCCAGGTGAGTGTAGGACACGGGTCTGGGGTGGCGTATGTGTTAGGGTCCAGAGGGGGTAAGGGTTACGGTCAGGAGTAGGGAATGGGCAGAGTGGAGTGGGCAGAGCGGAGCATAGACTTGAGTGCACGACACGGGGCAGGGTCGGCGTACGTGTTCGCGTCCGGGTTCGTCTTGGCGTGCGGTTTAGGTTTAGTGCACGGGCGAGGGTTAGGAATCGGGTACGGTTGAGGTACGCTGTAGGGTCCGCGGTAGGGATCAGGCTGCGTTTAGGGTACCGTTACGGTAGCCGTCAGTGTACGAATGAGTACTAGGGTACAGGTGGTGCTAAGGGTAAGGCTTAGGATTAGGCTGAGGGAACGGATACGCCGTAGGGTACGACAACAGGTCAGTGTACGGGTGAGGATGACGGGACGGGTCAGGACAAGTTGAGGGGACGGCTGAGGCCGAGCGTAGGGGTTAGCGTAAGGTTTGGGCGGGGGGGGGCGGCCCTTTGCTGAACATGCAAAGAAAGAACACATGGAAATGACAGTCTTTGGGCCTCCTGTTCTGTTCAAGGTGTTTGACCAGAGTGCACTTTCAACTGAAGCTAAAGAGGAAACGTCCAAACGGTCTCCTAATGCCCGGAGGGCCCACCTGAAAACAAACAGGAGGCAATTTCCCTTACCTGTGCGGAAGTGCAGAGGTGAATCTCTCTCTATGTCCAGGTAGGTCCTAGGCTGGATCCCGGAGCGCTTTGAACACACACACACGATCTGCTTGGAAACAGAAAGGTTTCCTTTTTCTTTTCTGGTCGGCGACCGAGAGAACTACAGAATTCTCTGTAGGCATGACGCACCGAGGGGCTCTAGGCCCACTCTCCCTTTCCGAAGAACCACAGGCCGCACCTCACTCTGAAACACACTGAAGCAGCCGTTTGGTACAATGGGACCCTGGCTCCTGGACACAATGAATTGAGCCAGAGCAGGACCCCAGCCTGAAATGGACTCGCTCTGAATCCCACGAAGGGACTTCTCGGTCCAATTTGAATGCATCGAAACACACGCACGCACACAAACAAACTCTCCTTCTTCCGATACCTGCCTGAATGGATCTTAGAATAGTGCTGCGAAACGGTGGCTTTGCAATTTGGCAAGTAGTATCCAGAGCCTGAAGAAACCAGGACGGGTCAGTGTCGTCAGTGTACGTGTTAGGATTAACGGACGGCGACGGTGTAGGCTGAGCGTACGTGTTGATGAGGGTCCGGGCTAGGGTAAGACAACGGTTTCGGCTTAGGGCAAGGATAGGGTTAGGGTTAAGGTTACGAAACGGGTAGAGGTTAGGGTACCAGAATGCGTTAGCCTTAGGGTACGTGTTAGGGAACAGGTCCGGTCGCGTCGCTTAAGGGTTATGGTTAGGGTATGGGTTAGGATTACTTTACGGATCAGGGAAAGGGTTAGCTTTAGGGAACGGGCACGGTGCAGTGTACAGTGTAGGGGACAACAAGGGATTTGGGCGAGGGTACGTGTGTGTTAGGGTACGGGGTAGTATTAATATATTGGTTAGGATTAGGATACAGCTTAGGGTGAGGACTAGGGTCAGGGTAAAGGTTAGGTTGAGGGGTACGGGCGAGGGTACGACACGGGGTATGCGTTAGGTCCGGCTTAGCTTTAGGGTACGAGTACGGCTTAGGATAACGTTTAGGGTTAGGGTTCCGGTTAGGGAATGGGTACGCTTCAAGGTACAGATTAGGGTATGGCTTAGTGTACTGCTCACGACTAGGATACAAGTTAGGGTAAGGGTTAGGGTTAGTGAGAGGGAATGGGTATCGTTGAGGGTCCGGGCATGGGTTAGGGTACGCGTACGGATAAGGGTCCAGTTTGGGTAAAGGGAAGGGTACGTGTTAGGGTCCGCTTGGGGTGAGGGTTACGGTCAGGTTTAGGGAAAGGGCAGAGCGGAGGATCCAGGTGAGTGTAGGACACGGGTCTGGGGTGGCGTATGTGTTACGGTCCAGAGGGGGTAAGGGTACGTGTTAGGGTCCACTTTGGGTAAGGGTAAGGGTAAGGGTTCTGGTCAGCATTAGGAAATGTGCAGGGTGGACTGGGCAGAGCGGAGGCTACAGGGGAGTGTACGACACGGGTAAGGGTAAGGGTTGCAGTCAGGATGAGGGAATGAGCGGAGCGGAGGCTACAGGTGAGTGCACGACACGGGGCAGGGTCGGCGTATGTGTTAGGGTCCAGAGGGGGTAAGGGTACGTGTTAGGGTCCACTTTGGGTAAGGGTAAGGGTAAGGGTTCTGGTCAGCATTAGGGAATGGGCGGAGCGGAGGATCCAGGTGAGTGTAGGACACGGGTCTGGGGTGGCGTATGTGTTAGGGTCCAGAGGGGGTAAGGGTACGTGTTAGGATCCACTTTGGGTAATGTAAGGGTTCTGGTCAGCATTAGGGAATGGGCGGAGCGGAGGATCCAGGTGAGTGTAGGACACGGGTCTGGGTTGGCGTATGTGTTAGGGTCCAGAGGGGGTAAGGGTACGTGTTAGGGTGCACTTTGGGTAAGGGTAAGGGTTCTGGTCAGGATTAGGGAATGGGCAGGGTGGACTGGGCAGAGCGGAGGCTACAGGGGAGTGCACCACACGGGGCAGGGTCGGCGTATGTGTTAGGGTCCAGAGGGGGTAAGGGTACGTGTTAGGGTCCACTTTGGGTAAGGGTAAGGGTAAGGGTTCTGGTCAGCATTAGGGAATGGGCGGAGCGGAGGATCCAGCTGAGTGTACAGCATGGATCAGGGGTGGCGTATGTGTTAGGGTCCAGAGGGGGTAAGGGTTATGGTCAGGTTTAGGGAAAGGGCAGAGCGGAGGATCCAGGTGAGTGTAGGACACGGGTCTGGGGTGGCGTATGTGTTAGGGTCCAGAGGGGGTAAGGGTACGTGTTAGGGTCCACTTTGGGTAAGGGTAAGGGTAAGGGTTCTGGTCAGCATTAGGAAATGGGCAGGGTGGACTGGGCAGAGCGGAGGCTACAGGTGAGTGCACGACACGGGGCAGGGTCGGCGTATGTGTTAGGGTCCAGAGGGGGTAAGGGTATGTGTTAGGGTCCACTTTGGGTAAGGGTAAGGGTTCTGGTCAGGATTAGGGAATGGGCAGGGTGGACTGGGCAGAGCGGAGGCTACAGGGGAGTGTACGACACGGGTAAGGGTAAGGGTTGCAGTCAGGATGAGGGAATGAGCGGAGCGGAGGCTACAGGTGAGTGCACGACACGGGGCAGGGTCGGCGTATGTGTTAGGGTCCAGAGGGGGTAAGGGTACGTGTTAGGGTCCACTTTGGGTAAGGGTAAGGGTAAGGGTTCTGGTCAGCATTAGGGAATGGGCGGAGCGGAGGATCCAGGTGAGTGTAGGACACGGGTCTGGGGTGGCGTATGTGTTAGGGTCCAGAGGGGGTAAGGGTACGTGTTAGGATCCACTTTGGGTAATGTAAGGGTTCTGGTCAGCATTAGGGAATGGGCGGAGCGGAGGATCCAGCTGAGTGTACAGCATGGATCAGGGGTGGCGTATGTGTTAGGGTCCAGAGGGGGTAAGGGTTATGGTCAGGTTTAGGGAAAGGGCAGAGTGGAGTGGGCAGAGCGGAGGATCCAGGTGAGTGTAGGACACGGGTCTGGGGTGGCGTATGTGTTAGGGTCCAGAGGGGGTAAGGGTGTGTGTTAGGGTCCACTTTGGGTAAGGGTAAGGGTTCTGGTCAGGATTAGGGAATGGGCAGGGTGGACTGGGCAGAGCGGAGGCTACAGGGGAGTGTACGACACGGGTAAGGGTAAGGGTTGCAGTCAGGATGAGGGAATGAGCGGAGCGGAGGCTACAGGTGAGTGCACGACACGGGGCAGGGTCGGCGTATGTGTTAGGGTCCAGAGGGGGTAAGGGTACGTGTTAGGGTCCACTTTGGGTAATGTAAGGGTTCTGGTCAGCATTAGGGAATGGGCGGAGCGGAGGATCCAGCTGAGTGTACAGCATGGATCAGGGGTGGCGTATGTGTTAGGGTCCAGAGGGGGTAAGGGTTATGGTCAGGTTTAGGGAAAGGGCAGAGTGGAGTGGGCAGAGCGGAGGATCCAGGTGAGTGTAGGACACGGGTCTGGGGTGGCGTATGTGTTAGGGTCCAGAGGGGGTAAGGGTGTGTGTTAGGGTCCACTTTGGGTAAGGGTAAGGGTTCTGGTCAGGATTAGGGAATGGGCAGGGTGGACTGGGCAGAGCGGAGGCTACAGGGGAGTGTACGACACGGGTAAGGGTAAGGGTTGCAGTCAGGATGAGGGAATGAGCGGAGCGGAGGCTACAGGTGAGTGCACGACACGGGTCTGGGTTGGCGTATGTGTTAGGGTCCAGAGGGGGTAAGGGTACGTGTTAGGGTGCACTTTGGGTAAGGGTAAGGGTTCTGGTCAGGATTAGGGAATGGGCAGGGTGGACTGGGCAGAGCGGAGGCTACAGGGGAGTGCACGACACGGGGCAGGGTCGGCGTATGTGTTAGGGTCCAGAGGGGGTAAGGGTACGTGTTAGGGTCCACTTTGGGTAAGGGTAAGGGTAAGGGTTCTGGTCAGCATTAGGGAATGGGCGGAGCGGAGGATCCAGCTGAGTGTAGGACACGGGTCTGGGGTGGCGTATGTGTTAGGGTCCAGAGGGGGTAAGGGTTATGGTCAGGTTTAGGGAAAGGGCAGAGTGGAGTGGGCAGAGCGGAGGATCCAGGTGAGTGTAGGACACGGGTCTGGGGTGGCGTATGTGTTAGGGTCCAGAGGGGGTAAGGGTGTGTGTTAGGGTCCACTTTGGGTAAGGGTAAGGGTTCTGGTCAGGATTAGGGAATGGGCAGGGTGGACTGGGCAGAGCGGAGGCTACAGGGGAGTGCACCACACGGGGCAGGGTCGGCGTATGTGTTAGGGTCCAGGGGGGTAAGGGTACGTGTTAGGGTCCACTTTGGGTAAGGGTAAGGGTAAGGGTTCTGGTCAGCATTAGGGAATGGGCGGAGCGGAGGATCCAGCTGAGTGTACAGCATGGATCAGGGGTGGCGTATGTGTTAGGGTCCAGAGGGGGTAAGGGTTATGGTCAGGTTTAGGGAAAGGGCAGAGTGGAGTGGGCAGAGCGGAGGATCCAGGTGAGTGTAGGACACGGGTCTGGGGTGGCGTATGTGTTAGGGTCCAGAGGGGGTAAGGGTGTGTGTTAGGGTCCACTTTGGGTAAGGGTAAGGGTTCTGGTCAGGATTAGGGAATGGGCAGGGTGGACTGGGCAGAGCGGAGGCTACAGGGGAGTGTACGACACGGGTAAGGGTAAGGGTTGCAGTCAGGATGAGGGAATGAGCGGAGCGGAGGCTACAGGTGAGTGTAGGACACGGGTCTGGGGTGGCGTATGTGTTAGGGTCCAGAGGGGGTAAGGGTACGTGTTAGGATCCACTTTGGGTAATGTAAGGGTTCTGGTCAGCATTAGGGAATGGGCGGAGCGGAGGATCCAGGTGAGTGTAGGACACGGGTCTGGGGTGGCGTATGTGTTAGGGTCCAGAGGGGGTAAGGGTACGTGTTAGGGTGCACTTTGGGTAAGGGTAAGGGTTCTGGTCAGGATTAGGGAATGGGCAGGGTGGACTGGGCAGAGCGGAGGCTACAGGGGAGTGCACGACACGGGGCAGGGTCGGCGTATGTGTTAGGGTCCAGAGGGGGTAAGGGTACGTGTTAGGGTCCACTTTGGGTAAGGGTAAGGGTA
Organism: Phocoena phocoena; assembly: GCF_963924675.1. Taxonomy (NCBI): domain Eukaryota; kingdom Metazoa; phylum Chordata; class Mammalia; order Artiodactyla; family Phocoenidae; genus Phocoena; species Phocoena phocoena. Next base: position 39,779 of record NW_027077669.1, read on the forward strand.
AGGGTTCTGGTCAGCATTAGGGAATGGGCGCAGCGGAGGATCCAGGTGAGTGTAGGACACGGGTCTGGGGTGGCGTATGTGTTAGGGTCCAGAGGGGGTAAGGGTTACGGTCAGGAGTAGGGAATGGGCAGAGTGGAGTGGGCAGAGCGGAGCATAGACTTGAGTGCACGACACGGGGCAGGGTCGGCGTACGTGTTCGCGTCCGGGTTCGTCTTGGCGTGCGGTTTAGGTTTAGTGCACGGGCGAGGGTTAGGAATCGGGTACGGTTGAGGTACGCTGTAGGGTCCGCGGTAGGGATCAGGCTGCGTTTAGGGTACCGTTACGGTAGCCGTCAGTGTACGAATGAGTACTAGGGTACAGGTGGTGCTAAGGGTAAGGCTTAGGATTAGGCTGAGGGAACGGATACGCCGTAGGGTACGACAACAGGTCAGTGTACGGGTGAGGATGACGGGACGGGTCAGGACAAGTTGAGGGGACGGCTGAGGCCGAGCGTAGGGGTTAGCGTAAGGTTTGGGCGGGGGGGGGCGGCCCTTTGCTGAACATGCAAAGAAAGAACACATGGAAATGACAGTCTTTGGGCCTCCTGTTCTGTTCAAGGTGTTTGACCAGAGTGCACTTTCAACTGAAGCTAAAGAGGAAACGTCCAAACGGTCTCCTAATGCCCGGAGGGCCCACCTGAAAACAAACAGGAGGCAATTTCCCTTACCTGTGCGGAAGTGCAGAGGTGAATCTCTCTCTATGTCCAGGTAGGTCCTAGGCTGGATCCCGGAGCGCTTTGAACACACACACACGATCTGCTTGGAAACAGAAAGGTTTCCTTTTTCTTTTCTGGTCGGCGACCGAGAGAACTACAGAATTCTCTGTAGGCATGACGCACCGAGGGGCTCTAGGCCCACTCTCCCTTTCCGAAGAACCACAGGCCGCACCTCACTCTGAAACACACTGAAGCAGCCGTTTGGTACAATGGGACCCTGGCTCCTGGACACAATGAATTGAGCCAGAGCAGGACCCCAGCCTGAAATGGACTCGCTCTGAATCCCACGAAGGGACTTCTCGGTCCAATTTGAATGCATCGAAACACACGCACGCACACAAACAAACTCTCCTTCTTCCGATACCTGCCTGAATGGATCTTAGAATAGTGCTGCGAAACGGTGGCTTTGCAATTTGGCAAGTAGTATCCAGAGCCTGAAGAAACCAGGACGGGTCAGTGTCGTCAGTGTACATGTTAGGATTAACGGACGGCGACGGTGTAGGCTGAGCGTACGTGTTGATGAGGGTCCGGGCTAGGGTAAGACAACGGTTTCGGCTTAGGGCAAGGATAGGGTTAGGGTTAAGGTTACGAAACGGGTAGAGGTTAGGGTACCAGAATGCGTTAGCCTTAGGGTACGTGTTAGGGAACAGGTCCGGTCGCGTCGCTTAAGGGTTATGGTTAGGGTATGGGTTAGGATTACTTTACGGATCAGGGAAAGGGTTAGCTTTAGGGAACGGGCACGGTGCAGTGTACAGTGTAGGGGACAACAAGGGATTTGGGCGAGGGTACGTGTGTGTTAGGGTACGGGGTAGTATTAATATATTGGTTAGGATTAGGATACAGCTTAGGGTGAGGACTAGGGTCAGGGTAAAGGTTAGGTTGAGGGGTACGGGCGAGGGTACGACACGGGGTATGCGTTAGGTCCGGCTTAGCTTTAGGGTACGAGTACGGCTTAGGATAACGTTTAGGGTTAGGGTTCCGGTTAGGGAATGGGTACGCTTCAAGGTACAGATTAGGGTATGGCTTAGTGTACTGCTCACGACTAGGATACAAGTTAGGGTAAGGGTTAGGGTTAGTGAGAGGGAATGGGTATCGTTGAGGGTCCGGGCATGGGTTAGGGTACGCGTACGGATAAGGGTCCAGTTTGGGTAAAGGGAAGGGTACGTGTTAGGGTCCGCTTGGGGTGAGGGTTACGGTCAGGTTTAGGGAAAGGGCAGAGCGGAGGATCCAGGTGAGTGTAGGACACGGGTCTGGGGTGGCGTATGTGTTAGGGTCCACTTTGGGTAAGGGTAAGGGTAAGGGTTCTGGTCAGCATTAGGGAATGGGCAGGGTGGACTGGGCAGAGCGGAGGCTACAGGTGAGTGCACGACACGGGGCAGGGTCGGCGTATGTGTTAGGGTCCAGAGGGGGTAAGGGTATGTGTTAGGGTCCACTTTGGGTAAGGGTAAGGGTTCTGGTCAGGATTAGGGAATGGGCAGGGTGGACTGGGCAGAGCGGAGGCTACAGGGGAGTGTACGACACGGGTAAGGGTAAGGGTTGCAGTCAGGATGAGGGAATGAGCGGAGCGGAGGCTACAGGTGAGTGCACGACACGGGGCAGGGTCGGCGTATGTGTTAGGGTCCAGAGGGGGTAAGGGTACGTGTTAGGGTCCACTTTGGGTAAGGGTAAGGGTAAGGGTTCTGGTCAGCATTAGGGAATGGGCGGAGCGGAGGATCCAGGTGAGTGTAGGACACGGGTCTGGGGTGGCGTATGTGTTAGGGTCCAGAGGGGGTAAGGGTACGTGTTAGGATCCACTTTGGGTAATGTAAGGGTTCTGGTCAGCATTAGGGAATGGGCGGAGCGGAGGATCCAGGTGAGTGTAGGACACGGGTCTGGGTTGGCGTATGTGTTAGGGTCCAGAGGGGGTAAGGGTACGTGTTAGGGTGCACTTTGGGTAAGGGTAAGGGTTCTGGTCAGGATTAGGGAATGGGCAGGGTGGACTGGGCAGAGCGGAGGCTACAGGGGAGTGCACCACACGGGGCAGGGTCGGCGTATGTGTTAGGGTCCAGAGGGGGTAAGGGTACGTGTTAGGGTCCACTTTGGGTAAGGGTAAGGGTAAGGGTTCTGGTCAGGATTAGGGAATGGGCAGGGTGGACTGGGCAGAGCGGAGGCTACAGGGGAGTGTACGACACGGGTAAGGGTAAGGGTTGCAGTCAGGATGAGGGAATGAGCGGAGCGGAGGCTACAGGTGAGTGCACGACACGGGGCAGGGTCGGCGTATGTGTTAGGGTCCACTTTGGGTAAGGGTAAGGGTAAGGGTTCTGGTCAGCATTAGGGAATGGGCAGGGTGGACTGGGCAGAGCGGAGGCTACAGGTGAGTGCACGACACGGGGCAGGGTCGGCGTATGTGTTAGGGTCCAGAGGGGGTAAGGGTACGTGTTAGGATCCACTTTGGGTAATGTAAGGGTTCTGGTCAGCATTAGGGAATGGGCGGAGCGGAGGATCCAGCTGAGTGTACAGCATGGATCAGGGGTGGCGTATGTGTTAGGGTCCAGAGGGGGTAAGGGTTATGGTCAGGTTTAGGGAAAGGGCAGAGTGGAGTGGGCAGAGCGGAGGATCCAGGTGAGTGTAGGACACGGGTCTGGGGTGGCGTATGTGTTAGGGTCCAGAGGGGGTAAGGGTGTGTGTTAGGGTCCACTTTGGGTAAGGGTAAGGGTTCTGGTCAGGATTAGGGAATGGGCAGGGTGGACTGGGCAGAGCGGAGGCTACAGGGGAGTGTACGACACGGGTAAGGGTAAGGGTTGCAGTCAGGATGAGGGAATGAGCGGAGCGGAGGCTACAGGTGAGTGCACGACACGGGGCAGGGTCGGCGTATGTGTTAGGGTCCAGAGGGGGTAAGGGTACGTGTTAGGGTCCACTTTGGGTAAGGGTAAGGGTAAGGGTTCTGGTCAGCATTAGGGAATGGGCGGAGCGGAGGATCCAGCTGAGTGTAGGACACGGGTCTGGGGTGGCGTATGTGTTAGGGTCCAGAGGGGGTAAGGGTTATGGTCAGGTTTAGGGAAAGGGCAGAGTGGAGTGGGCAGAGCGGAGGATCCAGGTGAGTGTAGGACACGGGTCTGGGGTGGCGTATGTGTTAGGGTCCAGAGGGGGTAAGGGTGTGTGTTAGGGTCCACTTTGGGTAAGGGTAAGGGTTCTGGTCAGGATTAGGGAATGGGCAGGGTGGACTGGGCAGAGCGGAGGCTACAGGGGAGTGTACGACACGGGTAAGGGTAAGGGTTGCAGTCAGGATGAGGGAATGAGCGGAGCGGAGGCTACAGGTGAGTGTAGGACACGGGTCTGGGGTGGCGTATGTGTTAGGGTCCAGAGGGGGTAAGGGTACGTGTTAGGATCCACTTTGGGTAATGTAAGGGTTCTGGTCAGCATTAGGGAATGGGCGGAGCGGAGGATCCAGGTGAGTGTAGGACACGGGTCTGGGGTGGCATATGTGTTAGGGTCCAGAGGGGGTAAGGGTACGTGTTAGGGTGCACTTTGGGTAAGGGTAAGGGTTCTGGTCAGGATTAGGGAATGGGCAGGGTGGACTGGGCAGAGCGGAGGCTACAGGGGAGTGCACGACACGGGGCAGGGTCGGCGTATGTGTTAGGGTCCAGAGGGGGTAAGGGTACGTGTTAGGGTCCACTTTGGGTAAGGGTAAGGGTAAGGGTTCTGGTCAGCATTAGGGAATGGGCAGGGTGGAGTGGGCAGAGCGGAGGATCCAGGTGAGTGTAGGACACGGGTCTGGGGTGGCGTATGTGTTAGGGTCCAGAGGGGGTAAGGGTACGTGTTAGGGTGCACTTTGGGTAAGGGTAAGGGTTCTGGTCAGGATTAGGGAATGGGCAGGGTGGACTGGGCAGAGCGGAGGCTACAGGGGAGTGCACGACACGGGGCAGGGTCGGCGTATGTGTTAGGGTCCAGAGGGGGTAAGGGTACGTGTTAGGGTCCACTTTGGGTAAGGGTAAGGGTAAGGGTTCTGGTCAGCATTAGGGAATGGGCGCAGCGGAGGATCCAGGTGAGTGTAGGACACGGGTCTGGGGTGGCGTATGTGTTAGGGTCCAGAGGGGGTAAGGGTTACGGTCAGGAGTAGGGAATGGGCAGAGTGGAGTGGGCAGAGCGGAGCATAGACTTGAGTGCACGACACGGGGCAGGGTCGGCGTACGTGTTCGCGTCCGGGTTCGTCTTGGCGTGCGGTTTAGGTTTAGTGCACGGGCGAGGGTTAGGAATCGGGTACGGTTGAGGTACGCTGTAGGGTCCGCGGTAGGGATCAGGCTGCGTTTAGGGTACCGTTACGGTAGCCGTCAGTGTACGAATGAGTACTAGGGTACAGGTGGTGCTAAGGGTAAGGCTTAGGATTAGGCTGAGGGAACGGATACGCCGTAGGGTACGACAACAGGTCAGTGTACGGGTGAGGATGACGGGACGGGTCAGGACAAGTTGAGGGGACGGCTGAGGCCGAGCGTAGGGGTTAGCGTAAGGTTTGGGCGGGGGGGGGCGGCCCTTTGCTGAACATGCAAAGAAAGAACACATGGAAATGACAGTCTTTGGGCCTCCTGTTCTGTTCAAGGTGTTTGACCAGAGTGCACTTTCAACTGAAGCTAAAGAGGAAACGTCCAAACGGTCTCCTAATGCCCGGAGGGCCCACCTGAAAACAAACAGGAGGCAATTTCCCTTACCTGTGCGGAAGTGCAGAGGTGAATCTCTCTCTATGTCCAGGTAGGTCCTAGGCTGGATCCCGGAGCGCTTTGAACACACACACACGATCTGCTTGGAAACAGAAAGGTTTCCTTTTTCTTTTCTGGTCGGCGACCGAGAGAACTACAGAATTCTCTGTAGGCATGACGCACCGAGGGGCTCTAGGCCCACTCTCCCTTTCCGAAGAACCACAGGCCGCACCTCACTCTGAAACACACTGAAGCAGCCGTTTGGTACAATGGGACCCTGGCTCCTGGACACAATGAATTGAGCCAGAGCAGGACCCCAGCCTGAAATGGACTCGCTCTGAATCCCACGAAGGGACTTCTCGGTCCAATTTGAATGCATCGAAACACACGCACGCACACAAACAAACTCTCCTTCTTCCGATACCTGCCTGAATGGATCTTAGAATAGTGCTGCGAAACGGTGGCTTTGCAATTTGGCAAGTAGTATCCAGAGCCTGAAGAAACCAGGACGGGTCAGTGTCGACAGTGTACGTGTTAGGATTAACGGACGGCGACGGTGTAGGCTGAGCGTACGTGTTGATGAGGGTCCGGGCTAGGGTAAGACAACGGTTTCGGCTTAGGGCAAGGATAGGGTTAGGGTTAAGGTTACGAAACGGGTAGAGGTTAGGGTACCAGAATGCGTTAGCCTTAGGGTACGTGTTAGGGAACAGGTCCGGTCGCGTCGCTTAAGGGTTATGGTTAGGGTATGGGTTAGGATTACTTTACGGATCAGGGAAAGGGTTAGCTTTAGGGAACGGGCACGGTGCAGTGTACAGTGTAGGGGACAACAAGGGATTTGGGCGAGGGTACGTGTGTGTTAGGGTACGGGGTAGTATTAATATATTGGTTAGGATTAGGATACAGCTTAGGGTGAGGACTAGGGTCAGGGTAAAGGTTAGGTTGAGGGGTACGGGCGAGGGTACGACACGGGGTATGCGTTAGGTCCGGCTTAGCTTTAGGGTACGAGTACGGCTTAGGATAACGTTTAGGGTTAGGGTTCCGGTTAGGGAATGGGTACGCTTCAAGGTACAGATTAGGGTATGGCTTAGTGTACTGCTCACGACTAGGATACAAGTTAGGGTAAGGGTTAGGGTTAGTGAGAGGGAATGGGTATCGTTGAGGGTCCGGGCATGGGTTAGGGTACGCGTACGGATAAGGGTCCAGTTTGGGTAAAGGGAAGGGTACGTGTTAGGGTCCGCTTGGGGTGAGGGTTACGGTCAGGTTTAGGGAAAGGGCAGAGCGGAGGATCCAGGTGAGTGTAGGACACGGGTCTGGGGTGGCGTATGTGTTAGGGTCCACTTTGGGTAAGGGTAAGGGTAAGGGTTCTGGTCAGCATTAGGAAATGGGCAGGGTGGACTGGGCAGAGCGGAGGCTACAGGTGAGTGCACGACACGGGGCAGGGTCGGCGTATGTGTTAGGGTCCAGAGGGGGTAAGGGTATGTGTTAGGGTCCACTTTGGGTAAGGGTAAGGGTTCTGGTCAGGATTAGGGAATGGGCAGGGTGGACTGGGCAGAGCGGAGGCTACAGGGGAGTGTACGACACGGGTAAGGGTAAGGGTTGCAGTCAGGATGAGGGAATGAGCGGAGCGGAGGCTACAGGTGAGTGCACGACACGGGGCAGGGTCGGCGTATGTGTTAGGGTCCAGAGGGGGTAAGGGTACGTGTTAGGGTCCACTTTGGGTAAGGGTAAGGGTAAGGGTTCTGGTCAGCATTAGGGAATGGGCGGAGCGGAGGATCCAGGTGAGTGTAGGACACGGGTCTGGGGTGGCGTATGTGTTAGGGTCCAGAGGGGGTAAGGGTACGTGTTAGGATCCACTTTGGGTAATGTAAGGGTTCTGGTCAGCATTAGGGAATGGGCGGAGCGGAGGATCCAGCTGAGTGTACAGCATGGATCAGGGGTGGCGTATGTGTTAGGGTCCAGAGGGGGTAAGGGTTATGGTCAGGTTTAGGGAAAGGGCAGAGTGGAGTGGGCAGAGCGGAGGATCCAGGTGAGTGTAGGACACGGGTCTGGGGTGGCGTATGTGTTAGGGTCCAGAGGGGGTAAGGGTGTGTGTTAGGGTCCACTTTGGGTAAGGGTAAGGGTTCTGGTCAGGATTAGGGAATGGGCAGGGTGGACTGGGCAGAGCGGAGGCTACAGGGGAGTGTACGACACGGGTAAGGGTAAGGGTTGCAGTCAGGATGAGGGAATGAGCGGAGCGGAGGCTACAGGTGAGTGCACGACACGGGGCAGGGTCGGCGTATGTGTTAGGGTCCAGAGGGGGTAAGGGTACGTGTTAGGGTCCACTTTGGGTAATGTAAGGGTTCTGGTCAGCATTAGGGAATGGGCGGAGCGGAGGATCCAGGTGAGTGTAGGACACGGGTCTGGGTTGGCGTATGTGTTAGGGTCCAGAGGGGGTAAGGGTACGTGTTAGGGTGCACTTTGGGTAAGGGTAAGGGTTCTGGTCAGGATTAGGGAATGGGCAGGGTGGACTGGGCAGAGCGGAGGCTACAGGGGAGTGCACCACACGGGGCAGGGTCGGCGTATGTGTTAGGGTCCAGAGGGGGTAAGGGTACGTGTTAGGGTCCACTTTGGGTAAGGGTAAGGGTAAGGGTTCTGGTCAGCATTAGGGAATGGGCGGAGCGGAGGATCCAGCTGAGTGTACAGCATGGATCAGGGGTGGCGTATGTGTTAGGGTCCAGAGGGGGTAAGGGTTATGGTCAGGTTTAGGGAAAGGGCAGAGTGGAGTGGGCAGAGCGGAGGATCCAGGTGAGTGTAGGACACGGGTCTGGGGTGGCGTATGTGTTAGGGTCCAGAGGGGGTAAGGGTGTGTGTTAGGGTCCACTTTGGGTAAGGGTAAGGGTTCTGGTCAGGATTAGGGAATGGGCAGGGTGGACTGGGCAGAGCGGAGGCTACAGGGGAGTGTACGACACGGGTAAGGGTAAGGGTTGCAGTCAGGATGAGGGAATGAGCGGAGCGGAGGCTACAGGTGAGTGCACGACACGGGTCTGGGTTGGCGTATGTGTTAGGGTCCAGAGGGGGTAAGGGTACGTGTTAGGGTGCACTTTGGGTAAGGGTAAGGGTTCTGGTCAGGATTAGGGAATGGGCAGGGTGGACTGGGCAGAGCGGAGGCTACAGGGGAGTGCACGACACGGGGCAGGGTCGGCGTATGTGTTAGGGTCCAGAGGGGGTAAGGGTACGTGTTAGGGTCCACTTTGGGTAAGGGTAAGGGTAAGGGTTCTGGTCAGCATTAGGGAATGGGCGGAGCGGAGGATCCAGCTGAGTGTAGGACACGGGTCTGGGGTGGCGTATGTGTTAGGGTCCAGAGGGGGTAAGGGTTATGGTCAGGTTTAGGGAAAGGGCAGAGTGGAGTGGGCAGAGCGGAGGATCCAGGTGAGTGTAGGACACGGGTCTGGGGTGGCGTATGTGTTAGGGTCCAGAGGGGGTAAGGGTGTGTGTTAGGGTCCACTTTGGGTAAGGGTAAGGGTTCTGGTCAGGATTAGGGAATGGGCAGGGTGGACTGGGCAGAGCGGAGGCTACAGGGGAGTGCACCACACGGGGCAGGGTCGGCGTATGTGTTAGGGTCCAGGGGGGTAAGGGTACGTGTTAGGGTCCACTTTGGGTAAGGGTAAGGGTAAGGGTTCTGGTCAGCATTAGGGAATGGGCGGAGCGGAGGATCCAGCTGAGTGTACAGCATGGATCAGGGGTGGCGTATGTGTTAGGGTCCAGAGGGGGTAAGGGTTATGGTCAGGTTTAGGGAAAGGGCAGAGTGGAGTGGGCAGAGCGGAGGATCCAGGTGAGTGTAGGACACGGGTCTGGGGTGGCGTATGTGTTAGGGTCCAGAGGGGGTAAGGGTGTGTGTTAGGGTCCACTTTGGGTAAGGGTAAGGGTTCTGGTCAGGATTAGGGAGTGGGCAGGGTGGACTGGGCAGAGCGGAGGCTACAGGGGAGTGTACGACACGGGTAAGGGTAAGGGTTGCAGTCAGGATGAGGGAATGAGCGGAGCGGAGGCTACAGGTGAGTGTAGGACACGGGTCTGGGGTGGCGTATGTGTTAGGGTCCAGAGGGGGTAAGGGTACGTGTTAGGGTCCACTTTGGGTAAGGGTAAGGGTAAGGGTTCTGGTCAGCATTAGGAAATGGGCAGGGTGGACTGGGCAGAGCGGAGGCTACAGGTGAGTGCACGACACGGGGCAGGGTCGGCGTATGTGTTAGGGTCCAGAGGGGGTAAGGGTATGTGTTAGGGTCCACTTTGGGTAAGGGTAAGGGTTCTGGTCAGGATTAGGGAATGGGCAGGGTGGACTGGGCAGAGCGGAGGCTACAGGGGAGTGTACGACACGGGTAAGGGTAAGGGTTGCAGTCAGGATGAGGGAATGAGCGGAGCGGAGGCTACAGGTGAGTGCACGACACGGGGCAGGGTCGGCGTATGTGTTAGGGTCCAGAGGGGGTAAGGGTACGTGTTAGGGTCCACTTTGGGTAAGGGTAAGGGTAAGGGTTCTGGTCAGCATTAGGGAATGGGCGGAGCGGAGGATCCAGGTGAGTGTAGGACACGGGTCTGGGGTGGCGTATGTGTTAGGGTCCAGAGGGGGTAAGGGTACGTGTTAGGATCCACTTTGGGTAATGTAAGGGTTCTGGTCAGCATTAGGGAATGGGCGGAGCGGAGGATCCAGCTGAGTGTACAGCATGGATCAGGGGTGGCGTATGTGTTAGGGTCCAGAGGGGGTAAGGGTTATGGTCAGGTTTAGGGAAAGGGCAGAGTGGAGTGGGCAGAGCGGAGGATCCAGGTGAGTGTAGGACACGGGTCTGGGGTGGCGTATGTGTTAGGGTCCAGAGGGGGTAAGGGTACGTGTTAGGGTGCACTTTGGGTAAGGGTAAGGGTTCTGGTCAGGATTAGGGAATGGGCAGGGTGGACTGGGCAGAGCGGAGGCTACAGGGGAGTGCACGACACGGGGCAGGGTCGGCGTATGTGTTAGGGTCCAGAGGGGGTAAGGGTACGTGTTAGGGTCCACTTTGGGTAAGGGTAAGGGTAAGGGTTCTGGTCAGCATTAGGGAATGGGCGCAGCGGAGGATCCAGGTGAGTGTAGGACACGGGTCTGGGGTGGCGTATGTGTTAGGGTCCAGAGGGGGTAAGGGTTACGGTCAGGAGTAGGGAATGGGCAGAGTGGAGTGGGCAGAGCGGAGCATAGACTTGAGTGCACGACACGGGGCAGGGTCGGCGTACGTGTTCGCGTCCGGGTTCGTCTTGGCGTGCGGTTTAGGTTTAGTGCACGGGCGAGGGTTAGGAATCGGGTACGGTTGAGGTACGCTGTAGGGTCCGCGGTAGGGATCAGGCTGCGTTTAGGGTACCGTTACGGTAGCCGTCAGTGTACGAATGAGTACTAGGGTACAGGTGGTGCTAAGGGTAAGGCTTAGGATTAGGCTGAGGGAACGGATACGCCGTAGGGTACGACAACAGGTCAGTGTACGGGTGAGGATGACGGGACGGGTCAGGACAAGTTGAGGGGACGGCTGAGGCCGAGCGTAGGGGTTAGCGTAAGGTTTGGGCGGGGGGGGGCGGCCCTTTGCTGAACATGCAAAGAAAGAACACATGGAAATGACAGTCTTTGGGCCTCCTGTTCTGTTCAAGGTGTTTGACCAGAGTGCACTTTCAACTGAAGCTAAAGAGGAAACGTCCAAACGGTCTCCTAATGCCCGGAGGGCCCACCTGAAAACAAACAGGAGGCAATTTCCCTTACCTGTGCGGAAGTGCAGAGGTGAATCTCTCTCTATGTCCAGGTAGGTCCTAGGCTGGATCCCGGAGCGCTTTGAACACACACACACGATCTGCTTGGAAACAGAAAGGTTTCCTTTTTCTTTTCTGGTCGGCGACCGAGAGAACTACAGAATTCTCTGTAGGCATGACGCACCGAGGGGCTCTAGGCCCACTCTCCCTTTCCGAAGAACCACAGGCCGCACCTCACTCTGAAACACACTGAAGCAGCCGTTTGGTACAATGGGACCCTGGCTCCTGGACACAATGAATTGAGCCAGAGCAGGACCCCAGCCTGAAATGGACTCGCTCTGAATCCCACGAAGGGACTTCTCGGTCCAATTTGAATGCATCGAAACACACGCACGCACACAAACAAACTCTCCTTCTTCCGATACCTGCCTGAATGGATCTTAGAATAGTGCTGCGAAACGGTGGCTTTGCAATTTGGCAAGTAGTATCCAGAGCCTGAAGAAACCAGGACGGGTCAGTGTCGTCAGTGTACGTGTTAGGATTAACGGACGGCGACGGTGTAGGCTGAGCGTACGTGTTGATGAGGGTCCGGGCTAGGGTAAGACAACGGTTTCGGCTTAGGGCAAGGATAGGGTTAGGGTTAAGGTTACGAAACGGGTAGAGGTTAGGGTACCAGAATGCGTTAGCCTTAGGGTACGTGTTAGGGAACAGGTCCGGTCGCGTCGCTTAAGGGTTATGGTTAGGGTATGGGTTAGGATTACTTTACGGATCAGGGAAAGGGTTAGCTTTAGGGAACGGGCACGGTGCAGTGTACAGTGTAGGGGACAACAAGGGATTTGGGCGAGGGTACGTGTGTGTTAGGGTACGGGGTAGTATTAATATATTGGTTAGGATTAGGATACAGCTTAGGGTGAGGACTAGGGTCAGGGTAAAGGTTAGGTTGAGGGGTACGGGCGAGGGTACGACACGGGGTATGCGTTAGGTCCGGCTTAGCTTTAGGGTACGAGTACGGCTTAGGATAACGTTTAGGGTTAGGGTTCCGGTTAGGGAATGGGTACGCTTCAAGGTACAGATTAGGGTATGGCTTAGTGTACTGCTCACGACTAGGATACAAGTTAGGGTAAGGGTTAGGGTTAGTGAGAGGGAATGGGTATCGTTGAGGGTCCGGGCATGGGTTAGGGTACGCGTACGGATAAGGGTCCAGTTTGGGTAAAGGGAAGGGTACGTGTTAGGGTCCGCTTGGGGTGAGGGTTACGGTCAGGTTTAGGGAAAGGGCAGAGCGGAGGATCCAGGTGAGTGTAGGACACGGGTCTGGGGTGGCGTATGTGTTAGGGTCCACTTTGGGTAAGGGTAAGGGTAAGGGTTCTGGTCAGCATTAGGGAATGGGCAGGGTGGACTGGGCAGAGCGGAGGCTACAGGTGAGTGCACGACACGGGGCAGGGTCGGCGTATGTGTTAGGGTCCAGAGGGGGTAAGGGTATGTGTTAGGGTCCACTTTGGGTAAGGGTAAGGGTTCTGGTCAGGATTAGGGAATGGGCAGGGTGGACTGGGCAGAGCGGAGGCTACAGGGGAGTGTACGACACGGGTAAGGGTAAGGGTTGCAGTCAGGATGAGGGAATGAGCGGAGCGGAGGCTACAGGTGAGTGCACGACACGGGGCAGGGTCGGCGTATGTGTTAGGGTCCAGAGGGGGTAAGGGTACGTGTTAGGGTCCACTTTGGGTAAGGGTAAGGGTAAGGGTTCTGGTCAGCATTAGGGAATGGGCGGAGCGGAGGATCCAGGTGAGTGTAGGACACGGGTCTGGGGTGGCGTATGTGTTAGGGTCCAGAGGGGGTAAGGGTACGTGTTAGGATCCACTTTGGGTAAGGGTAAGGGTTCTGGTCAGGATTAGGGAATGGGCAGGGTGGACTGGGCAGAGCGGAGGCTACAGGTGAGTGCACGACACGGGGCAGGGTCGGCGTATGTGTTAGGGTCCAGAGGGGGTAAGGGTACGTGTTAGGGTCCACTTTGGGTAAGGGTAAGGGTAAGGGTTCTGGTCAGCATTAGGGAATGGGCAGGGTGGAGTGGGCAGAGCGGAGGATCCAGGTGAGTGTAGGACACGGGTCTGGGGTGGCGTATGTGTTAGGGTCCAGAGGGGGTAAGGGTGTGTGTTAGGGTCCACTTTGGGTAAGGGTAAGGGTTCTGGTCAGGATTAGGGAATGGGCAGGGTGGACTGGGCAGAGCGGAGGCTACAGGGGAGTGCACCACACGGGGCAGGGTCGGCGTATGTGTTAGGGTCCAGGGGGGTAAGGGTACGTGTTAGGGTCCACTTTGGGTAAGGGTAAGGGTAAGGGTTCTGGTCAGCATTAGGGAATGGGCGGAGCGGAGGATCCAGCTGAGTGTACAGCATGGATCAGGGGTGGCGTATGTGTTAGGGTCCAGAGGGGGTAAGGGTTATGGTCAGGTTTAGGGAAAGGGCAGAGTGGAGTGGGCAGAGCGGAGGATCCAGGTGAGTGTAGGACACGGGTCTGGGGTGGCGTATGTGTTAGGGTCCAGAGGGGGTAAGGGTGTGTGTTAGGGTCCACTTTGGGTAAGGGTAAGGGTTCTGGTCAGGATTAGGGAATGGGCAGGGTGGACTGGGCAGAGCGGAGGCTACAGGGGAGTGTACGACACGGGTAAGGGTAAGGGTTGCAGTCAGGATGAGGGAATGAGCGGAGCGGAGGCTACAGGTGAGTGTAGGACACGGGTCTGGGGTGGCGTATGTGTTAGGGTCCAGAGGGGGTAAGGGTACGTGTTAGGATCCACTTTGGGTAATGTAAGGGTTCTGGTCAGCATTAGGGAATGGGCGGAGCGGAGGATCCAGGTGAGTGTAGGACACGGGTCTGGGGTGGCATATGTGTTAGGGTCCAGAGGGGGTAAGGGTACGTGTTAGGGTGCACTTTGGGTAAGGGTAAGGGTTCTGGTCAGGATTAGGGAATGGGCAGGGTGGACTGGGCAGAGCGGAGGCTACAGGGGAGTGCACGACACGGGGCAGGGTCGGCGTATGTGTTAGGGTCCAGAGGGGGTAAGGGTACGTGTTAGGGTCCACTTTGGGTAAGGGTAAGGGTAAGGGTTCTGGTCAGCATTAGGGAATGGGCGCAGCGGAGGATCCAGGTGAGTGTAGGACACGGGTCTGGGGTGGCGTATGTGTTAGGGTCCAGAGGGGGTAAGGGTTACGGTCAGGAGTAGGGAATGGGCAGAGTGGAGTGGGCAGAGCGGAGCATAGACTTGAGTGCACGACACGGGGCAGGGTCGGCGTACGTGTTCGCGTCCGGGTTCGTCTTGGCGTGCGGTTTAGGTTTAGTGCACGGGCGAGGGTTAGGAATCGGGTACGGTTGAGGTACGCTGTAGGGTCCGCGGTAGGGATCAGGCTGCGTTTAGGGTACCGTTACGGTAGCCGTCAGTGTACGAATGAGTACTAGGGTACAGGTGGTGCTAAGGGTAAGGCTTAGGATTAGGCTGAGGGAACGGATACGCCGTAGGGTACGACAACAGGTCAGTGTACGGGTGAGGATGACGGGACGGGTCAGGACAAGTTGAGGGGACGGCTGAGGCCGAGCGTAGGGGTTAGCGTAAGGTTTGGGCGGGGGGGGGCGGCCCTTTGCTGAACATGCAAAGAAAGAACACATGGAAATGACAGTCTTTGGGCCTCCTGTTCTGTTCAAGGTGTTTGACCAGAGTGCACTTTCAACTGAAGCTAAAGAGGAAACGTCCAAACGGTCTCCTAATGCCCGGAGGGCCCACCTGAAAACAAACAGGAGGCAATTTCCCTTACCTGTGCGGAAGTGCAGAGGTGAATCTCTCTCTATGTCCAGGTAGGTCCTAGGCTGGATCCCGGAGCGCTTTGAACACACACACACGATCTGCTTGGAAACAGAAAGGTTTCCTTTTTCTTTTCTGGTCGGCGACCGAGAGAACTACAGAATTCTCTGTAGGCATGACGCACCGAGGGGCTCTAGGCCCACTCTCCCTTTCCGAAGAACCACAGGCCGCACCTCACTCTGAAACACACTGAAGCAGCCGTTTGGTACAATGGGACCCTGGCTCCTGGACACAATGAATTGAGCCAGAGCAGGACCCCAGCCTGAAATGGACTCGCTCTGAATCCCACGAAGGGACTTCTCGGTCCAATTTGAATGCATCGAAACACACGCACGCACACAAACAAACTCTCCTTCTTCCGATACCTGCCTGAATGGATCTTAGAATAGTGCTGCGAAACGGTGGCTTTGCAATTTGGCAAGTAGTATCCAGAGCCTGAAGAAACCAGGACGGGTCAGTGTCGTCAGTGTACGTGTTAGGATTAACGGACGGCGACGGTGTAGGCTGAGCGTACGTGTTGATGAGGGTCCGGGCTAGGGTAAGACAACGGTTTCGGCTTAGGGCAAGGATAGGGTTAGGGTTAAGGTTACGAAACGGGTAGAGGTTAGGGTACCAGAATGCGTTAGCCTTAGGGTACGTGTTAGGGAACAGGTCCGGTCGCGTCGCTTAAGGGTTATGGTTAGGGTATGGGTTAGGATTACTTTACGGATCAGGGAAAGGGTTAGCTTTAGGGAACGGGCACGGTGCAGTGTACAGTGTAGGGGACAACAAGGGATTTGGGCGAGGGTACGTGTGTGTTAGGGTACGGGGTAGTATTAATATATTGGTTAGGATTAGGATACAGCTTAGGGTGAGGACTAGGGTCAGGGTAAAGGTTAGGTTGAGGGGTACGGGCGAGGGTACGACACGGGGTATGCGTTAGGTCCGGCTTAGCTTTAGGGTACGAGTACGGCTTAGGATAACGTTTAGGGTTAGGGTTCCGGTTAGGGAATGGGTACGCTTCAAGGTACAGATTAGGGTATGGCTTAGTGTACTGCTCACGACTAGGATACAAGTTAGGGTAAGGGTTAGGGTTAGTGAGAGGGAATGGGTATCGTTGAGGGTCCGGGCATGGGTTAGGGTACGCGTACGGATAAGGGTCCAGTTTGGGTAAAGGGAAGGGTACGTGTTAGGGTCCGCTTGGGGTGAGGGTTACGGTCAGGTTTAGGGAAAGGGCAGAGCGGAGGATCCAGGTGAGTGTAGGACACGGGTCTGGGGTGGCGTATGTGTTAGGGTCCACTTTGGGTAAGGGTAAGGGTAAGGGTTCTGGTCAGCATTAGGGAATGGGCAGGGTGGACTGGGCAGAGCGGAGGCTACAGGTGAGTGCACGACACGGGGCAGGGTCGGCGTATGTGTTAGGGTCCAGAGGGGGTAAGGGTACGTGTTAGGGTCCACTTTGGGTAAGGGTAAGGGTAAGGGTTCTGGTCAGCATTAGGGAATGGGCGGAGCGGAGGATCCAGGTGAGTGTAGGACACGGGTCTGGGGTGGCGTATGTGTTAGGGTCCAGAGGGGGTAAGGGTACGTGTTAGGATCCACTTTGGGTAATGTAAGGGTTCTGGTCAGCATTAGGGAATGGGCGGAGCGGAGGATCCAGCTGAGTGTACAGCATGGATCAGGGGTGGCGTATGTGTTAGGGTCCAGAGGGGGTAAGGGTTATGGTCAGGTTTAGGGAAAGGGCAGAGTGGAGTGGGCAGAGCGGAGGATCCAGGTGAGTGTAGGACACGGGTCTGGGGTGGCGTATGTGTTAGGGTCCAGAGGGGGTAAGGGTACGTGTTAGGGTCCACTTTGGGTAAGGGTAAGGGTAAGGGTTCTGGTCAGCATTAGGAAATGGGCAGGGTGGACTGGGCAGAGCGGAGGCTACAGGTGAGTGCACGACACGGGGCAGGGTCGGCGTATGTGTTAGGGTCCAGAGGGGGTAAGGGTATGTGTTAGGGTCCACTTTGGGTAAGGGTAAGGGTTCTGGTCAGGATTAGGGAATGGGCAGGGTGGACTGGGCAGAGCGGAGGCTACAGGGGAGTGCACCACACGGGGCAGGGTCGGCGTATGTGTTAGGGTCCAGAGGGGGTAAGGGTACGTGTTAGGGTCCACTTTGGGTAAGGGTAAGGGTAAGGGTTCTGGTCAGCATTAGGGAATGGGCGGAGCGGAGGATCCAGCTGAGTGTACAGCATGGATCAGGGGTGGCGTATGTGTTAGGGTCCAGAGGGGGTAAGGGTTATGGTCAGGTTTAGGGAAAGGGCAGAGTGGAGTGGGCAGAGCGGAGGATCCAGGTGAGTGTAGGACACGGGTCTGGGGTGGCGTATGTGTTAGGGTCCAGAGGGGGTAAGGGTGTGTGTTAGGGTCCACTTTGGGTAAGGGTAAGGGTTCTGGTCAGGATTAGGGAATGGGCAGGGTGGACTGGGCAGAGCGGAGGCTACAGGGGAGTGTACGACACGGGTAAGGGTAAGGGTTGCAGTCAGGATGAGGGAATGAGCGGAGCGGAGGCTACAGGTGAGTGCACGACACGGGTCTGGGGTGGCGTATGTGTTAGGGTCCAGAGGGGGTAAGGGTACGTGTTAGGATCCACTTTGGGTAATGTAAGGGTTCTGGTCAGCATTAGGGAATGGGCGGAGCGGAGGATCCAGGTGAGTGTAGGACACGGGTCTGGGGTGGCGTATGTGTTAGGGTCCAGAGGGGGTAAGGGTACGTGTTAGGGTGCACTTTGGGTAAGGGTAAGGGTTCTGGTCAGGATTAGGGAATGGGCAGGGTGGACTGGGCAGAGCGGAGGCTACAGGGGAGTGCACGACACGGGGCAGGGTCGGCGTATGTGTTAGGGTCCAGAGGGGGTAAGGGTACGTGTTAGGGTCCACTTTGGGTAAGGGTAAGGGTAAGGGTTCTGGTCAGCATTAGGGAATGGGCGCAGCGGAGGATCCAGGTGAGTGTAGGACACGGGTCTGGGGTGGCGTATGTGTTAGGGTCCAGAGGGGGTAAGGGTTACGGTCAGGAGTAGGGAATGGGCAGAGTGGAGTGGGCAGAGCGGAGCATAGACTTGAGTGCACGACACGGGGCAGGGTCGGCGTACGTGTTCGCGTCCGGGTTCGTCTTGGCGTGCGGTTTAGGTTTAGTGCACGGGCGAGGGTTAGGAATCGGGTACGGTTGAGGTACGCTGTAGGGTCCGCGGTAGGGATCAGGCTGCGTTTAGGGTACCGTTACGGTAGCCGTCAGTGTACGAATGAGTACTAGGGTACAGGTGGTGCTAAGGGTAAGGCTTAGGATTAGGCTGAGGGAACGGATACGCCGTAGGGTACGACAACAGGTCAGTGTACGGGTGAGGATGACGGGACGGGTCAGGACAAGTTGAGGGGACGGCTGAGGCCGAGCGTAGGGGTTAGCGTAAGGTTTGGGCGGGGGGGGGCGGCCCTTTGCTGAACATGCAAAGAAAGAACACATGGAAATGACAGTCTTTGGGCCTCCTGTTCTGTTCAAGGTGTTTGACCAGAGTGCACTTTCAACTGAAGCTAAAGAGGAAACGTCCAAACGGTCTCCTAATGCCCGGAGGGCCCACCTGAAAACAAACAGGAGGCAATTTCCCTTACCTGTGCGGAAGTGCAGAGGTGAATCTCTCTCTATGTCCAGGTAGGTCCTAGGCTGGATCCCGGAGCGCTTTGAACACACACACACGATCTGCTTGGAAACAGAAAGGTTTCCTTTTTCTTTTCTGGTCGGCGACCGAGAGAACTACAGAATTCTCTGTAGGCATGACGCACCGAGGGGCTCTAGGCCCACTCTCCCTTTCCGAAGAACCACAGGCCGCACCTCACTCTGAAACACACTGAAGCAGCCGTTTGGTACAATGGGACCCTGGCTCCTGGACACAATGAATTGAGCCAGAGCAGGACCCCAGCCTGAAATGGACTCGCTCTGAATCCCACGAAGGGACTTCTCGGTCCAATTTGAATGCATCGAAACACACGCACGCACACAAACAAACTCTCCTTCTTCCGATACCTGCCTGAATGGATCTTAGAATAGTGCTGCGAAACGGTGGCTTTGCAATTTGGCAAGTAGTATCCAGAGCCTGAAGAAACCAGGACGGGTCAGTGTCGTCAGTGTACGTGTTAGGATTAACGGACGGCGACGGTGTAGGCTGAGCGTACGTGTTGATGAGGGTCCGGGCTAGGGTAAGACAACGGTTTCGGCTTAGGGCAAGGATAGGGTTAGGGTTAAGGTTACGAAACGGGTAGAGGTTAGGGTACCAGAATGCGTTAGCCTTAGGGTACGTGTTAGGGAACAGGTCCGGTCGCGTCGCTTAAGGGTTATGGTTAGGGTATGGGTTAGGATTACTTTACGGATCAGGGAAAGGGTTAGCTTTAGGGAACGGGCACGGTGCAGTGTACAGTGTAGGGGACAACAAGGGATTTGGGCGAGGGTACGTGTGTGTTAGGGTACGGGGTAGTATTAATATATTGGTTAGGATTAGGATACAGCTTAGGGTGAGGACTAGGGTCAGGGTAAAGGTTAGGTTGAGGGGTACGGGCGAGGGTACGACACGGGGTATGCGTTAGGTCCGGCTTAGCTTTAGGGTACGAGTACGGCTTAGGATAACGTTTAGGGTTAGGGTTCCGGTTAGGGAATGGGTACGCTTCAAGGTACAGATTAGGGTATGGCTTAGTGTACTGCTCACGACTAGGATACAAGTTAGGGTAAGGGTTAGGGTTAGTGAGAGGGAATGGGTATCGTTGAGGGTCCGGGCATGGGTTAGGGTACGCGTACGGATAAGGGTCCAGTTTGGGTAAAGGGAAGGGTACGTGTTAGGGTCCGCTTGGGGTGAGGGTTACGGTCAGGTTTAGGGAAAGGGCAGAGCGGAGGATCCAGGTGAGTGTAGGACACGGGTCTGGGGTGGCGTATGTGTTAGGGTCCACTTTGGGTAAGGGTAAGGGTAAGGGTTCTGGTCAGCATTAGGGAATGGGCAGGGTGGACTGGGCAGAGCGGAGGCTACAGGTGAGTGCACGACACGGGGCAGGGTCGGCGTATGTGTTAGGGTCCAGAGGGGGTAAGGGTATGTGTTAGGGTCCACTTTGGGTAAGGGTAAGGGTTCTGGTCAGGATTAGGGAATGGGCAGGGTGGACTGGGCAGAGCGGAGGCTACAGGGGAGTGTACGACACGGGTAAGGGTAAGGGTTGCAGTCAGGATGAGGGAATGAGCGGAGCGGAGGCTACAGGTGAGTGCACGACACGGGGCAGGGTCGGCGTATGTGTTAGGGTCCAGAGGGGGTAAGGGTACGTGTTAGGGTCCACTTTGGGTAAGGGTAAGGGTAAGGGTTCTGGTCAGCATTAGGGAATGGGCGGAGCGGAGGATCCAGGTGAGTGTAGGACACGGGTCTGGGGTGGCGTATGTGTTAGGGTCCAGAGGGGGTAAGGGTACGTGTTAGGATCCACTTTGGGTAAGGGTAAGGGTTCTGGTCAGGATTAGGGAATGGGCAGGGTGGACTGGGCAGAGCGGAGGCTACAGGTGAGTGCACGACACGGGGCAGGGTCGGCGTATGTGTTAGGGTCCAGAGGGGGTAAGGGTACGTGTTAGGGTCCACTTTGGGTAAGGGTAAGGGTAAGGGTTCTGGTCAGCATTAGGGAATGGGCGGAGCGGAGGATCCAGGTGAGTGTAGGACACGGGTCTGGGGTGGCGTATGTGTTAGGGTCCAGAGGGGGTAAGGGTACGTGTTAGGATCCACTTTGGGTAATGTAAGGGTTCTGGTCAGCATTAGGGAATGGGCGGAGCGGAGGATCCAGCTGAGTGTACAGCATGGATCAGGGGTGGCGTATGTGTTAGGGTCCAGAGGGGGTAAGGGTTATGGTCAGGTTTAGGGAAAGGGCAGAGTGGAGTGGGCAGAGCGGAGGATCCAGGTGAGTGTAGGACACGGGTCTGGGGTGGCGTATGTGTTAGGGTCCAGAGGGGGTAAGGGTGTGTGTTAGGGTCCACTTTGGGTAAGGGTAAGGGTTCTGGTCAGGATTAGGGAATGGGCAGGGTGGACTGGGCAGAGCGGAGGCTACAGGGGAGTGTACGACACGGGTAAGGGTTGCAGTCAGGATGAGGGAATGAGCGGAGCGGAGGCTACAGGTGAGTGCACGACACGGGGCAGGGTCGGCGTATGTGTTAGGGTCCAGAGGGGGTAAGGGTACGTGTTAGGGTGCACTTTGGGTAATGTAAGGGTTCTGGTCAGCATTAGGGAATGGGCGGAGCGGAGGATCCAGGTGAGTGTAGGACACGGGTCTGGGTTGGCGTATGTGTTAGGGTCCAGAGGGGGTAAGGGTACGTGTTAGGGTGCACTTTGGGTAAGGGTAAGGGTTCTGGTCAGGATTAGGGAATGGGCAGGGTGGACTGGGCAGAGCGGAGGCTACAGGGGAGTGCACCACACGGGGCAGGGTCGGCGTATGTGTTAGGGTCCAGAGGGGGTAAGGGTACGTGTTAGGGTGCACTTTGGGTAAGGGTAAGGGTTCTGGTCAGGATTAGGGAATGGGCAGGGTGGACTGGGCAGAGCGGAGGCTACAGGGGAGTGCACCACACGGGGCAGGGTCGGCGTATGTGTTAGGGTCCAGAGGGGGTAAGGGTACGTGTTAGGGTCCACTTTGGGTAAGGGTAAGGGTTCTGGTCAGGATTAGGGAATGGGCAGGGTGGACTGGGCAGAGCGGAGGCTACAGGGGAGTGCACCACACGGGGCAGGGTCGGCGTATGTGTTAGGGTCCAGAGGGGGTAAGGGTACGTGTTAGGGTCCACTTTGGGTAAGGGTAAGGGTAAGGGTTCTGGTCAGCATTAGGGAATGGGCGGAGCGGAGGATCCAGCTGAGTGTACAGCATGGATCAGGGGTGGCGTATGTGTTAGGGTCCAGAGGGGGTAAGGGTTATGGTCAGGTTTAGGGAAAGGGCAGAGTGGAGTGGGCAGAGCGGAGGATCCAGGTGAGTGTAGGACACGGGTCTGGGGTGGCGTATGTGTTAGGGTCCAGAGGGGGTAAGGGTGTGTGTTAGGGTCCACTTTGGGTAAGGGTAAGGGTTCTGGTCAGGATTAGGGAATGGGCAGGGTGGACTGGGCAGAGCGGAGGCTACAGGGGAGTGTACGACACGGGTAAGGGTAAGGGTTGCAGTCAGGATGAGGGAATGAGCGGAGCGGAGGCTACAGGTGAGTGCACGACACGGGGCAGGGTCGGCGTATGTGTTAGGGTCCAGAGGGGGTAAGGGTACGTGTTAGGGTCCACTTTGGGTAAGGGTAAGGGTAAGGGTTCTGGTCAGCATTAGGGAATGGGCGGAGCGGAGGATCCAGCTGAGTGTAGGACACGGGTCTGGGGTGGCGTATGTGTTAGGGTCCAGAGGGGGTAAGGGTTATGGTCAGGTTTAGGGAAAGGGCAGAGTGGAGTGGGCAGAGCGGAGGATCCAGGTGAGTGTAGGACACGGGTCTGGGGTGGCGTATGTGTTAGGGTCCAGAGGGGGTAAGGGTGTGTGTTAGGGTCCACTTTGGGTAAGGGTAAGGGTTCTGGTCAGGATTAGGGAATGGGCAGGGTGGACTGGGCAGAGCGGAGGCTACAGGGGAGTGCACCACACGGGGCAGGGTCGGCGTATGTGTTAGGGTCCAGGGGGGTAAGGGTACGTGTTAGGGTCCACTTTGGGTAAGGGTAAGGGTAAGGGTTCTGGTCAGCATTAGGGAATGGGCGGAGCGGAGGATCCAGCTGAGTGTACAGCATGGATCAGGGGTGGCGTATGTGTTAGGGTCCAGAGGGGGTAAGGGTTATGGTCAGGTTTAGGGAAAGGGCAGAGTGGAGTGGGCAGAGCGGAGGATCCAGGTGAGTGTAGGACACGGGTCTGGGGTGGCGTATGTGTTAGGGTCCAGAGGGGGTAAGGGTGTGTGTTAGGGTCCACTTTGGGTAAGGGTAAGGGTTCTGGTCAGGATTAGGGAATGGGCAGGGTGGACTGGGCAGAGCGGAGGCTACAGGGGAGTGTACGACACGGGTAAGGGTAAGGGTTGCAGTCAGGATGAGGGAATGAGCGGAGCGGAGGCTACAGGTGAGTGTAGGACACGGGTCTGGGGTGGCGTATGTGTTAGGGTCCAGAGGGGGTAAGGGTACGTGTTAGGATCCACTTTGGGTAATGTAAGGGTTCTGGTCAGCATTAGGGAATGGGCGGAGCGGAGGATCCAGGTGAGTGTAGGACACGGGTCTGGGGTGGCATATGTGTTAGGGTCCAGAGGGGGTAAGGGTACGTGTTAGGGTGCACTTTGGGTAAGGGTAAGGGTTCTGGTCAGGATTAGGGAATGGGCAGGGTGGACTGGGCAGAGCGGAGGCTACAGGGGAGTGCACGACACGGGGCAGGGTCGGCGTATGTGTTAGGGTCCAGAGGGGGTAAGGGTACGTGTTAGGGTCCACTTTGGGTAAGGGTAAGGGTAAGGGTTCTGGTCAGCATTAGGGAATGGGCGCAGCGGAGGATCCAGGTGAGTGTAGGACACGGGTCTGGGGTGGCGTATGTGTTAGGGTCCAGAGGGGGTAAGGGTTACGGTCAGGAGTAGGGAATGGGCAGAGTGGAGTGGGCAGAGCGGAGCATAGACTTGAGTGCACGACACGGGGCAGGGTCGGCGTACGTGTTCGCGTCCGGGTTCGTCTTGGCGTGCGGTTTAGGTTTAGTGCACGGGCGAGGGTTAGGAATCGGGTACGGTTGAGGTACGCTGTAGGGTCCGCGGTAGGGATCAGGCTGCGTTTAGGGTACCGTTACGGTAGCCGTCAGTGTACGAATGAGTACTAGGGTACAGGTGGTGCTAAGGGTAAGGCTTAGGATTAGGCTGAGGGAACGGATACGCCGTAGGGTACGACAACAGGTCAGTGTACGGGTGAGGATGACGGGACGGGTCAGGACAAGTTGAGGGGACGGCTGAGGCCGAGCGTAGGGGTTAGCGTAAGGTTTGGGCGGGGGGGGGCGGCCCTTTGCTGAACATGCAAAGAAAGAACACATGGAAATGACAGTCTTTGGGCCTCCTGTTCTGTTCAAGGTGTTTGACCAGAGTGCACTTTCAACTGAAGCTAAAGAGGAAACGTCCAAACGGTCTCCTAATGCCCGGAGGGCCCACCTGAAAACAAACAGGAGGCAATTTCCCTTACCTGTGCGGAAGTGCAGAGGTGAATCTCTCTCTATGTCCAGGTAGGTCCTAGGCTGGATCCCGGAGCGCTTTGAACACACACACACGATCTGCTTGGAAACAGAAAGGTTTCCTTTTTCTTTTCTGGTCGGCGACCGAGAGAACTACAGAATTCTCTGTAGGCATGACGCACCGAGGGGCTCTAGGCCCACTCTCCCTTTCCGAAGAACCACAGGCCGCACCTCACTCTGAAACACACTGAAGCAGCCGTTTGGTACAATGGGACCCTGGCTCCTGGACACAATGAATTGAGCCAGAGCAGGACCCCAGCCTGAAATGGACTCGCTCTGAATCCCACGAAGGGACTTCTCGGTCCAATTTGAATGCATCGAAACACACGCACGCACACAAACAAACTCTCCTTCTTCCGATACCTGCCTGAATGGATCTTAGAATAGTGCTGCGAAACGGTGGCTTTGCAATTTGGCAAGTAGTATCCAGAGCCTGAAGAAACCAGGACGGGTCAGTGTCGTCAGTGTACGTGTTAGGATTAACGGACGGCGACGGTGTAGGCTGAGCGTACGTGTTGATGAGGGTCCGGGCTAGGGTAAGACAACGGTTTCGGCTTAGGGCAAGGATAGGGTTAGGGTTAAGGTTACGAAACGGGTAGAGGTTAGGGTACCAGAATGCGTTAGCCTTAGGGTACGTGTTAGGGAACAGGTCCGGTCGCGTCGCTTAAGGGTTATGGTTAGGGTATGGGTTAGGATTACTTTACGGATCAGGGAAAGGGTTAGCTTTAGGGAACGGGCACGGTGCAGTGTACAGTGTAGGGGACAACAAGGGATTTGGGCGAGGGTACGTGTGTGTTAGGGTACGGGGTAGTATTAATATATTGGTTAGGATTAGGATACAGCTTAGGGTGAGGACTAGGGTCAGGGTAAAGGTTAGGTTGAGGGGTACGGGCGAGGGTACGACACGGGGTATGCGTTAGGTCCGGCTTAGCTTTAGGGTACGAGTACGGCTTAGGATAACGTTTAGGGTTAGGGTTCCGGTTAGGGAATGGGTACGCTTCAAGGTACAGATTAGGGTATGGCTTAGTGTACTGCTCACGACTAGGATACAAGTTAGGGTAAGGGTTAGGGTTAGTGAGAGGGAATGGGTATCGTTGAGGGTCCGGGCATGGGTTAGGGTACGCGTACGGATAAGGGTCCAGTTTGGGTAAAGGGAAGGGTACGTGTTAGGGTCCGCTTGGGGTGAGGGTTACGGTCAGGTTTAGGGAAAGGGCAGAGCGGAGGATCCAGGTGAGTGTAGGACACGGGTCTGGGGTGGCGTATGTGTTAGGGTCCACTTTGGGTAAGGGTAAGGGTAAGGGTTCTGGTCAGCATTAGGGAATGGGCAGGGTGGACTGGGCAGAGCGGAGGCTACAGGTGAGTGCACGACACGGGGCAGGGTCGGCGTATGTGTTAGGGTCCAGAGGGGGTAAGGGTATGTGTTAGGGTCCACTTTGGGTAAGGGTAAGGGTTCTGGTCAGGATTAGGGAATGGGCAGGGTGGACTGGGCAGAGCGGAGGCTACAGGGGAGTGTACGACACGGGTAAGGGTAAGGGTTGCAGTCAGGATGAGGGAATGAGCGGAGCGGAGGCTACAGGTGAGTGCACGACACGGGGCAGGGTCGGCGTATGTGTTAGGGTCCAGAGGGGGTAAGGGTACGTGTTAGGGTCCACTTTGGGTAAGGGTAAGGGTAAGGGTTCTGGTCAGCATTAGGGAATGGGCGGAGCGGAGGATCCAGGTGAGTGTAGGACACGGGTCTGGGGTGGCGTATGTGTTAGGGTCCAGAGGGGGTAAGGGTACGTGTTAGGATCCACTTTGGGTAAGGGTAAGGGTTCTGGTCAGGATTAGGGAATGGGCAGGGTGGACTGGGCAGAGCGGAGGCTACAGGTGAGTGCACGACACGGGGCAGGGTCGGCGTATGTGTTAGGGTCCAGAGGGGGTAAGGGTACGTGTTAGGGTCCACTTTGGGTAAGGGTAAGGGTAAGGGTTCTGGTCAGCATTAGGGAATGGGCAGGGTGGAGTGGGCAGAGCGGAGGATCCAGGTGAGTGTAGGACACGGGTCTGGGGTGGCGTATGTATTAGGGTCCAGAGGGGGTAAGGGTACGTGTTAGGGTGCACTTTGGGTAAGGGTAAGGGTTCTGGTCAGGATTAGGGAATGGGCAGGGTGGACTGGGCAGAGCGGAGGCTACAGGGGAGTGCACGACACGGGGCAGGGTCGGCGTATGTGTTAGGGTCCAGAGGGGGTAAGGGTACGTGTTAGGGTCCACTTTGGGTAAGGGTAAGGGTAAGGGTTCTGGTCAGCATTAGGGAATGGGCGGAGCGGAGGATCCAGGTGAGTGTAGGACACGGGTCTGGGGTGGCGTATGTGTTAGGGTCCAGAGGGGGTAAGGGTACGTGTTAGGATCCACTTTGGGTAATGTAAGGGTTCTGGTCAGCATTAGGGAATGGGCGGAGCGGAGGATCCAGCTGAGTGTACAGCATGGATCAGGGGTGGCGTATGTGTTAGGGTCCAGAGGGGGTAAGGGTTATGGTCAGGTTTAGGGAAAGGGCAGAGTGGAGTGGGCAGAGCGGAGGATCCAGGTGAGTGTAGGACACGGGTCTGGGGTGGCGTATGTGTTAGGGTCCAGAGGGGGTAAGGGTGTGTGTTAGGGTCCACTTTGGGTAAGGGTAAGGGTTCTGGTCAGGATTAGGGAATGGGCAGGGTGGACTGGGCAGAGCGGAGGCTACAGGGGAGTGTACGACACGGGTAAGGGTTGCAGTCAGGATGAGGGAATGAGCGGAGCGGAGGCTACAGGTGAGTGCACGACACGGGGCAGGGTCGGCGTATGTGTTAGGGTCCAGAGGGGGTAAGGGTACGTGTTAGGGTGCACTTTGGGTAATGTAAGGGTTCTGGTCAGCATTAGGGAATGGGCGGAGCGGAGGATCCAGGTGAGTGTAGGACACGGGTCTGGGTTGGCGTATGTGTTAGGGTCCAGAGGGGGTAAGGGTACGTGTTAGGGTGCACTTTGGGTAAGGGTAAGGGTTCTGGTCAGGATTAGGGAATGGGCAGGGTGGACTGGGCAGAGCGGAGGCTACAGGGGAGTGCACCACACGGGGCAGGGTCGGCGTATGTGTTAGGGTCCAGAGGGGGTAAGGGTACGTGTTAGGGTGCACTTTGGGTAAGGGTAAGGGTTCTGGTCAGGATTAGGGAATGGGCAGGGTGGACTGGGCAGAGCGGAGGCTACAGGGGAGTGCACCACACGGGGCAGGGTCGGCGTATGTGTTAGGGTCCAGAGGGGGTAAGGGTACGTGTTAGGGTCCACTTTGGGTAAGGGTAAGGGTTCTGGTCAGGATTAGGGAATGGGCAGGGTGGACTGGGCAGAGCGGAGGCTACAGGGGAGTGCACCACACGGGGCAGGGTCGGCGTATGTGTTAGGGTCCAGAGGGGGTAAGGGTACGTGTTAGGGTCCACTTTGGGTAAGGGTAAGGGTAAGGGTTCTGGTCAGCATTAGGGAATGGGCGGAGCGGAGGATCCAGCTGAGTGTACAGCATGGATCAGGGGTGGCGTATGTGTTAGGGTCCAGAGGGGGTAAGGGTTATGGTCAGGTTTAGGGAAAGGGCAGAGTGGAGTGGGCAGAGCGGAGGATCCAGGTGAGTGTAGGACACGGGTCTGGGGTGGCGTATGTGTTAGGGTCCACTTTGGGTAAGGGTAAGGGTAAGGGTTCTGGTCAGCATTAGGGAATGGGCAGGGTGGACTGGGCAGAGCGGAGGCTACAGGTGAGTGCACGACACGGGGCAGGGTCGGCGTATGTGTTAGGGTCCAGAGGGGGTAAGGGTATGTGTTAGGGTCCACTTTGGGTAAGGGTAAGGGTTCTGGTCAGGATTAGGGAATGGGCAGGGTGGACTGGGCAGAGCGGAGGCTACAGGGGAGTGTACGACACGGGTAAGGGTAAGGGTTGCAGTCAGGATGAGGGAATGAGCGGAGCGGAGGCTACAGGTGAGTGCACGACACGGGGCAGGGTCGGCGTATGTGTTAGGGTCCAGAGGGGGTAAGGGTACGTGTTAGGGTCCACTTTGGGTAAGGGTAAGGGTAAGGGTTCTGGTCAGCATTAGGGAATGGGCGGAGCGGAGGATCCAGGTGAGTGTAGGACACGGGTCTGGGGTGGCGTATGTGTTAGGGTCCAGAGGGGGTAAGGGTACGTGTTAGGATCCACTTTGGGTAAGGGTAAGGGTTCTGGTCAGGATTAGGGAATGGGCAGGGTGGACTGGGCAGAGCGGAGGCTACAGGTGAGTGCACGACACGGGGCAGGGTCGGCGTATGTGTTAGGGTCCAGAGGGGGTAAGGGTACGTGTTAGGGTCCACTTTGGGTAAGGGTAAGGGTAAGGGTTCTGGTCAGCATTAGGGAATGGGCAGGGTGGAGTGGGCAGAGCGGAGGATCCAGGTGAGTGTAGGACACGGGTCTGGGGTGGCGTATGTGTTAGGGTCCAGAGGGGGTAAGGGTGTGTGTTAGGGTCCACTTTGGGTAAGGGTAAGGGTTCTGGTCAGGATTAGGGAATGGGCAGGGTGGACTGGGCAGAGCGGAGGCTACAGGGGAGTGCACCACACGGGGCAGGGTCGGCGTATGTGTTAGGGTCCAGGGGGGTAAGGGTACGTGTTAGGGTCCACTTTGGGTAAGGGTAAGGGTAAGGGTTCTGGTCAGCATTAGGGAATGGGCGGAGCGGAGGATCCAGCTGAGTGTACAGCATGGATCAGGGGTGGCGTATGTGTTAGGGTCCAGAGGGGGTAAGGGTTATGGTCAGGTTTAGGGAAAGGGCAGAGTGGAGTGGGCAGAGCGGAGGATCCAGGTGAGTGTAGGACACGGGTCTGGGGTGGCGTATGTGTTAGGGTCCAGAGGGGGTAAGGGTGTGTGTTAGGGTCCACTTTGGGTAAGGGTAAGGGTTCTGGTCAGGATTAGGGAATGGGCAGGGTGGACTGGGCAGAGCGGAGGCTACAGGGGAGTGTACGACACGGGTAAGGGTAAGGGTTGCAGTCAGGATGAGGGAATGAGCGGAGCGGAGGCTACAGGTGAGTGTAGGACACGGGTCTGGGGTGGCGTATGTGTTAGGGTCCAGAGGGGGTAAGGGTACGTGTTAGGATCCACTTTGGGTAATGTAAGGGTTCTGGTCAGCATTAGGGAATGGGCGGAGCGGAGGATCCAGGTGAGTGTAGGACACGGGTCTGGGGTGGCATATGTGTTAGGGTCCAGAGGGGGTAAGGGTACGTGTTAGGGTGCACTTTGGGTAAGGGTAAGGGTTCTGGTCAGGATTAGGGAATGGGCAGGGTGGACTGGGCAGAGCGGAGGCTACAGGGGAGTGCACGACACGGGGCAGGGTCGGCGTATGTGTTAGGGTCCAGAGGGGGTAAGGGTACGTGTTAGGGTCCACTTTGGGTAAGGGTAAGGGTAAGGGTTCTGGTCAGCATTAGGGAATGGGCGCAGCGGAGGATCCAGGTGAGTGTAGGACACGGGTCTGGGGTGGCGTATGTGTTAGGGTCCAGAGGGGGTAAGGGTTACGGTCAGGAGTAGGGAATGGGCAGAGTGGAGTGGGCAGAGCGGAGCATAGACTTGAGTGCACGACACGGGGCAGGGTCGGCGTACGTGTTCGCGTCCGGGTTCGTCTTGGCGTGCGGTTTAGGTTTAGTGCACGGGCGAGGGTTAGGAATCGGGTACGGTTGAGGTACGCTGTAGGGTCCGCGGTAGGGATCAGGCTGCGTTTAGGGTACCGTTACGGTAGCCGTCAGTGTACGAATGAGTACTAGGGTACAGGTGGTGCTAAGGGTAAGGCTTAGGATTAGGCTGAGGGAACGGATACGCCGTAGGGTACGACAACAGGTCAGTGTACGGGTGAGGATGACGGGACGGGTCAGGACAAGTTGAGGGGACGGCTGAGGCCGAGCGTAGGGGTTAGCGTAAGGTTTGGGCGGGGGGGGGCGGCCCTTTGCTGAACATGCAAAGAAAGAACACATGGAAATGACAGTCTTTGGGCCTCCTGTTCTGTTCAAGGTGTTTGACCAGAGTGCACTTTCAACTGAAGCTAAAGAGGAAACGTCCAAACGGTCTCCTAATGCCCGGAGGGCCCACCTGAAAACAAACAGGAGGCAATTTCCCTTACCTGTGCGGAAGTGCAGAGGTGAATCTCTCTCTATGTCCAGGTAGGTCCTAGGCTGGATCCCGGAGCGCTTTGAACACACACACACGATCTGCTTGGAAACAGAAAGGTTTCCTTTTTCTTTTCTGGTCGGCGACCGAGAGAACTACAGAATTCTCTGTAGGCATGACGCACCGAGGGGCTCTAGGCCCACTCTCCCTTTCCGAAGAACCACAGGCCGCACCTCACTCTGAAACACACTGAAGCAGCCGTTTGGTACAATGGGACCCTGGCTCCTGGACACAATGAATTGAGCCAGAGCAGGACCCCAGCCTGAAATGGACTCGCTCTGAATCCCACGAAGGGACTTCTCGGTCCAATTTGAATGCATCGAAACACACGCACGCACACAAACAAACTCTCCTTCTTCCGATACCTGCCTGAATGGATCTTAGAATAGTGCTGCGAAACGGTGGCTTTGCAATTTGGCAAGTAGTATCCAGAGCCTGAAGAAACCAGGACGGGTCAGTGTCGTCAGTGTACGTGTTAGGATTAACGGACGGCGACGGTGTAGGCTGAGCGTACGTGTTGATGAGGGTCCGGGCTAGGGTAAGACAACGGTTTCGGCTTAGGGCAAGGATAGGGTTAGGGTTAAGGTTACGAAACGGGTAGAGGTTAGGGTACCAGAATGCGTTAGCCTTAGGGTACGTGTTAGGGAACAGGTCCGGTCGCGTCGCTTAAGGGTTATGGTTAGGGTATGGGTTAGGATTACTTTACGGATCAGGGAAAGGGTTAGCTTTAGGGAACGGGCACGGTGCAGTGTACAGTGTAGGGGACAACAAGGGATTTGGGCGAGGGTACGTGTGTGTTAGGGTACGGGGTAGTATTAATATATTGGTTAGGATTAGGATACAGCTTAGGGTGAGGACTAGGGTCAGGGTAAAGGTTAGGTTGAGGGGTACGGGCGAGGGTACGACACGGGGTATGCGTTAGGTCCGGCTTAGCTTTAGGGTACGAGTACGGCTTAGGATAACGTTTAGGGTTAGGGTTCCGGTTAGGGAATGGGTACGCTTCAAGGTACAGATTAGGGTATGGCTTAGTGTACTGCTCACGACTAGGATACAAGTTAGGGTAAGGGTTAGGGTTAGTGAGAGGGAATGGGTATCGTTGAGGGTCCGGGCATGGGTTAGGGTACGCGTACGGATAAGGGTCCAGTTTGGGTAAAGGGAAGGGTACGTGTTAGGGTCCGCTTGGGGTGAGGGTTACGGTCAGGTTTAGGGAAAGGGCAGAGCGGAGGATCCAGGTGAGTGTAGGACACGGGTCTGGGGTGGCGTATGTGTTAGGGTCCACTTTGGGTAAGGGTAAGGGTAAGGGTTCTGGTCAGCATTAGGGAATGGGCAGGGTGGACTGGGCAGAGCGGAGGCTACAGGTGAGTGCACGACACGGGGCAGGGTCGGCGTATGTGTTAGGGTCCAGAGGGGGTAAGGGTACGTGTTAGGGTCCACTTTGGGTAAGGGTAAGGGTAAGGGTTCTGGTCAGCATTAGGGAATGGGCGGAGCGGAGGATCCAGGTGAGTGTAGGACACGGGTCTGGGGTGGCGTATGTGTTAGGGTCCAGAGGGGGTAAGGGTACGTGTTAGGATCCACTTTGGGTAATGTAAGGGTTCTGGTCAGCATTAGGGAATGGGCGGAGCGGAGGATCCAGCTGAGTGTACAGCATGGATCAGGGGTGGCGTATGTGTTAGGGTCCAGAGGGGGTAAGGGTTATGGTCAGGTTTAGGGAAAGGGCAGAGTGGAGTGGGCAGAGCGGAGGATCCAGGTGAGTGTAGGACACGGGTCTGGGGTGGCGTATGTGTTAGGGTCCAGAGGGGGTAAGGGTACGTGTTAGGGTCCACTTTGGGTAAGGGTAAGGGTAAGGGTTCTGGTCAGCATTAGGAAATGGGCAGGGTGGACTGGGCAGAGCGGAGGCTACAGGTGAGTGCACGACACGGGGCAGGGTCGGCGTATGTGTTAGGGTCCAGAGGGGGTAAGGGTATGTGTTAGGGTCCACTTTGGGTAAGGGTAAGGGTTCTGGTCAGGATTAGGGAATGGGCAGGGTGGACTGGGCAGAGCGGAGGCTACAGGGGAGTGCACCACACGGGGCAGGGTCGGCGTATGTGTTAGGGTCCAGAGGGGGTAAGGGTACGTGTTAGGGTCCACTTTGGGTAAGGGTAAGGGTAAGGGTTCTGGTCAGCATTAGGGAATGGGCGGAGCGGAGGATCCAGCTGAGTGTACAGCATGGATCAGGGGTGGCGTATGTGTTAGGGTCCAGAGGGGGTAAGGGTTATGGTCAGGTTTAGGGAAAGGGCAGAGTGGAGTGGGCAGAGCGGAGGATCCAGGTGAGTGTAGGACACGGGTCTGGGGTGGCGTATGTGTTAGGGTCCAGAGGGGGTAAGGGTGTGTGTTAGGGTCCACTTTGGGTAAGGGTAAGGGTTCTGGTCAGGATTAGGGAATGGGCAGGGTGGACTGGGCAGAGCGGAGGCTACAGGGGAGTGTACGACACGGGTAAGGGTAAGGGTTGCAGTCAGGATGAGGGAATGAGCGGAGCGGAGGCTACAGGTGAGTGCACGACACGGGTCTGGGGTGGCGTATGTGTTAGGGTCCAGAGGGGGTAAGGGTACGTGTTAGGATCCACTTTGGGTAATGTAAGGGTTCTGGTCAGCATTAGGGAATGGGCGGAGCGGAGGATCCAGGTGAGTGTAGGACACGGGTCTGGGGTGGCGTATGTGTTAGGGTCCAGAGGGGGTAAGGGTACGTGTTAGGGTGCACTTTGGGTAAGGGTAAGGGTTCTGGTCAGGATTAGGGAATGGGCAGGGTGGACTGGGCAGAGCGGAGGCTACAGGGGAGTGCACGACACGGGGCAGGGTCGGCGTATGTGTTAGGGTCCAGAGGGGGTAAGGGTACGTGTTAGGGTCCACTTTGGGTAAGGGTAAGGGTAAGGGTTCTGGTCAGCATTAGGGAATGGGCGCAGCGGAGGATCCAGGTGAGTGTAGGACACGGGTCTGGGGTGGCGTATGTGTTAGGGTCCAGAGGGGGTAAGGGTTACGGTCAGGAGTAGGGAATGGGCAGAGTGGAGTGGGCAGAGCGGAGCATAGACTTGAGTGCACGACACGGGGCAGGGTCGGCGTACGTGTTCGCGTCCGGGTTCGTCTTGGCGTGCGGTTTAGGTTTAGTGCACGGGCGAGGGTTAGGAATCGGGTACGGTTGAGGTACGCTGTAGGGTCCGCGGTAGGGATCAGGCTGCGTTTAGGGTACCGTTACGGTAGCCGTCAGTGTACGAATGAGTACTAGGGTACAGGTGGTGCTAAGGGTAAGGCTTAGGATTAGGCTGAGGGAACGGATACGCCGTAGGGTACGACAACAGGTCAGTGTACGGGTGAGGATGACGGGACGGGTCAGGACAAGTTGAGGGGACGGCTGAGGCCGAGCGTAGGGGTTAGCGTAAGGTTTGGGCGGGGGGGGGCGGCCCTTTGCTGAACATGCAAAGAAAGAACACATGGAAATGACAGTCTTTGGGCCTCCTGTTCTGTTCAAGGTGTTTGACCAGAGTGCACTTTCAACTGAAGCTAAAGAGGAAACGTCCAAACGGTCTCCTAATGCCCGGAGGGCCCACCTGAAAACAAACAGGAGGCAATTTCCCTTACCTGTGCGGAAGTGCAGAGGTGAATCTCTCTCTATGTCCAGGTAGGTCCTAGGCTGGATCCCGGAGCGCTTTGAACACACACACACGATCTGCTTGGAAACAGAAAGGTTTCCTTTTTCTTTTCTGGTCGGCGACCGAGAGAACTACAGAATTCTCTGTAGGCATGACGCACCGAGGGGCTCTAGGCCCACTCTCCCTTTCCGAAGAACCACAGGCCGCACCTCACTCTGAAACACACTGAAGCAGCCGTTTGGTACAATGGGACCCTGGCTCCTGGACACAATGAATTGAGCCAGAGCAGGACCCCAGCCTGAAATGGACTCGCTCTGAATCCCACGAAGGGACTTCTCGGTCCAATTTGAATGCATCGAAACACACGCACGCACACAAACAAACTCTCCTTCTTCCGATACCTGCCTGAATGGATCTTAGAATAGTGCTGCGAAACGGTGGCTTTGCAATTTGGCAAGTAGTATCCAGAGCCTGAAGAAACCAGGACGGGTCAGTGTCGTCAGTGTACGTGTTAGGATTAACGGACGGCGACGGTGTAGGCTGAGCGTACGTGTTGATGAGGGTCCGGGCTAGGGTAAGACAACGGTTTCGGCTTAGGGCAAGGATAGGGTTAGGGTTAAGGTTACGAAACGGGTAGAGGTTAGGGTACCAGAATGCGTTAGCCTTAGGGTACGTGTTAGGGAACAGGTCCGGTCGCGTCGCTTAAGGGTTATGGTTAGGGTATGGGTTAGGATTACTTTACGGATCAGGGAAAGGGTTAGCTTTAGGGAACGGGCACGGTGCAGTGTACAGTGTAGGGGACAACAAGGGATTTGGGCGAGGGTACGTGTGTGTTAGGGTACGGGGTAGTATTAATATATTGGTTAGGATTAGGATACAGCTTAGGGTGAGGACTAGGGTCAGGGTAAAGGTTAGGTTGAGGGGTACGGGCGAGGGTACGACACGGGGTATGCGTTAGGTCCGGCTTAGCTTTAGGGTACGAGTACGGCTTAGGATAACGTTTAGGGTTAGGGTTCCGGTTAGGGAATGGGTACGCTTCAAGGTACAGATTAGGGTATGGCTTAGTGTACTGCTCACGACTAGGATACAAGTTAGGGTAAGGGTTAGGGTTAGTGAGAGGGAATGGGTATCGTTGAGGGTCCGGGCATGGGTTAGGGTACGCGTACGGATAAGGGTCCAGTTTGGGTAAAGGGAAGGGTACGTGTTAGGGTCCGCTTGGGGTGAGGGTTACGGTCAGGTTTAGGGAAAGGGCAGAGCGGAGGATCCAGGTGAGTGTAGGACACGGGTCTGGGGTGGCGTATGTGTTAGGGTCCACTTTGGGTAAGGGTAAGGGTAAGGGTTCTGGTCAGCATTAGGGAATGGGCAGGGTGGACTGGGCAGAGCGGAGGCTACAGGGGAGTGCACGACACGGGGCAGGGTCGGCGTATGTGTTAGGGTCCAGAGGGGGTAAGGGTATGTGTTAGGGTCCACTTTGGGTAAGGGTAAGGGTTCTGGTCAGGATTAGGGAATGGGCAGGGTGGACTGGGCAGAGCGGAGGCTACAGGGGAGTGTACGACACGGGTAAGGGTAAGGGTTGCAGTCAGGATGAGGGAATGAGCGGAGCGGAGGCTACAGGTGAGTGCACGACACGGGGCAGGGTCGGCGTATGTGTTAGGGTCCAGAGGGGGTAAGGGTACGTGTTAGGGTCCACTTTGGGTAAGGGTAAGGGTAAGGGTTCTGGTCAGCATTAGGGAATGGGCGGAGCGGAGGATCCAGGTGAGTGTAGGACACGGGTCTGGGGTGGCGTATGTGTTAGGGTCCAGAGGGGGTAAGGGTACGTGTTAGGATCCACTTTGGGTAATGTAAGGGTTCTGGTCAGCATTAGGGAATGGGCGGAGCGGAGGATCCAGGTGAGTGTAGGACACGGGTCTGGGGTGGCGTATGTGTTAGGGTCCAGAGGGGGTAAGGGTACGTGTTAGGGTCCACTTTGGGTAAGGGTAAGGGTAAGGGTTCTGGTCAGCATTAGGGAATGGGCAGGGTGGAGTGGGCAGAGCGGAGGATCCAGGTGAGTGTAGGACACGGGTCTGGGGTGGCGTATGTATTAGGGTCCAGAGGGGGTAAGGGTACGTGTTAGGGTGCACTTTGGGTAAGGGTAAGGGTTCTGGTCAGGATTAGGGAATGGGCAGGGTGGACTGGGCAGAGCGGAGGCTACAGGGGAGTGCACGACACGGGGCAGGGTCGGCGTATGTGTTAGGGTCCAGAGGGGGTAAG